>NW_024080666.1:0-142540 GCF_003009895.1 Hyaena hyaena
GGGGAGGGGGGGATGGGCATGAAGGAGGGCACTTTGGGGATGAGCACTGAGTGTTATGTAGAAACTAATTTGACAATAAACTATTTGTAAAAAAAAAAAAAAAAAATTTTTCTGTTGCATTTAAACTTTAAAAACCCTCTCTTAGGCAATACCTCTCTGAGCTCAGCCACAGCAACTTCTTACTTGACATGTCTCCAGAGGCAAGGGAAACAAGTGAAAAATGAATGATTGGGACCTCATCAAGATAAAAACTTCTGCACAGTAACGGAAACAATCAACAAAGCTAAAAAGCAACCAACAGAATGGGAGAAAATATTTGCAAATGACATATCAGATAAAGGGTTAGTATCCAAAATATATAAAGAACTTAATCAAACTCAACACCCCAAGAAAACAAATAATCCAAAGAAGAAATAGGCAAAAGACATGAACAGACAATTTTCCAAAGAAGACATCAAGAGGGCTAACAAGCATATGAAAACACTTTCGACATCACTCATCATCAGGGAAATACAAATCAAAACTACAATGAGATAACACCTCACACCTGTTGGAATGGCTAAAATTAACAATTCAGGCAACAACAAATGTTGATGAGAATGCAGAGAAAGAAGAACGCTTTTTCACTGCTGGTGGAAATGCAAACTGGTGTGGCCACTCTGGAGAACAGTACAGAGGTTCCTCAAAAAATTAAAAATAGAACTGCCCTATGATCCAGCAATAGCACTACTAAGTATCTATCCAAAGGTTATAGGAGTATTGATTCAAAAGGGCACATGTACCTCAATGTTTACAGCAGCACTATCGATAATAGCCAAGTATGGAAAGAGCCCAAATGTCCATCAACTGATAAACGGATAAAGAAGAGAAGGTGTATGTTATATATGTATAATGGAATATTACTCAGCAATGAAAAAGAATGAAATCTTGCCATTTGCAGCAACGTGGATGGAACCAGAGTGTATTATGCTAAGTGAAATAAGTCAGTGAGACAAAGACAAATATCACATGATTTCACTCATATGTGGAATTTAAGACACAAAACAGATGAGCATAAGGGAAGGGAGCAAAAATAATATGAAAACAGAGAGGGAGACAAACCAAAGAAGATTCTTTTTTTTTTTTTAATGTTTATTTGTTTTTGAGAGAGACAGAGCATGAGCAGGGGAGGGGCAGAGAGAGAGGGACACACAGAATCTGAAGTAGGCCTGGAGCCTACTTCAGCTGTCAGCACAGAGCCCAACGCAGGACTCAAAGCGACAAACCATGAGATCATGACCTGAGCTGAAGTCAGATGCTCAACCGGCTGACCACCCAGGTGCCCCAAACCTTAAGAGATTCTTTTTTTTTTTAATTTTTTTTTAATGTTTTTATTTATTTCTAGGAGAGAGAGAGAGAGAGAGACAGCTTGAGCAGGGGAGGGTCAGAGAGAGAGGGAGTCACAGACTGAAACAGGCTCCAGGCTCTGAGCTGGCAGTCAGCACAGAGCCCGACGCGGGGCTCGAACCCACGAACCGCGAGATCATGACCTAAGCGAAAGTCAGACGCTTAACCGACTAAGCCACCCAGGCGCCCCCAAACCTTAAGAGATTCTTAAACACAGAGAACAAAGTGAGGGTTGCTGGTGGGTTGTGGAGCAGGTGGATGGACTGAATGGGTGATGGGCATTAAGGAAGACACTTATTGATCGGAATGAGCACTGGGTGTTATATGAAGTGATGAATCACTAAATTCTATTCCTAAAATCATTATTGCACTATATATTAACTACTTTTAATTTAAATTAAAAAACAAATTAATTTAAAAAAATTTTTTAATCCCTCTCTTACTTAAATATCACACAAGTATCTCTATCTTCTTATTTATGGTTTGACTTTTTATACTTAACTTTTCAATAAGAAATACAAAAGTTTATTGCTAGCCCATGGAAAAAAACAATGAGGAAGTCCCCAAGAACCTCAACATGTAATCATATAATGGATCAGAACACAGGTAGACATCATTATCTATTACCTTAGAGCAACTGGCTACTGAAACTAAAGCTTTATTTATCATACAAGGTGATGACAGAAGCTAGAAAAAGGAGTAGCAGAGAGATGCAGTCCAAGGAGGAAACTGACACATTGGGCTATCACCAGTTACTAGAACATCCAACTTCCTTTCCGGTTCTGATTCCAGGTTCTCAATGTTTACTCCTAATTATGAGTTTTCTTCCCATGCTGTTTGCCTACAGAGAGAATACATGGACTAAAGAACATAGATACCCAGTCTGCCTGTGTTACAAAAGAGTGAGTTGACATTCTAGCTTGCACACCACTCTTGTTTGTTTAGAAAAAGTCAGTTCCCAGGAGCCTAATTACTTCACTTATGCTTAGAGTTTCATTTCAGAGCCTACGAAGCTGGCTCACAGTCTTAAACACAGTGCTGACACCCAAGAGCACTTCCTTATTTGGACTTGGCTAGAAATCACTGTCTTTCCCAGGCAGAACCACTCTATAGCTCGATGCATGACTGCTTTGAAGACTAGTGCATTTCATGACTTCTTTGCCCTTTCTGAAGGACCATACCAACCTTCTCTGAATTATTTCACTTTTAGTATTTGTGCTACCAAACCGAACGTAGGGATTATACTGAAAGTCTAAATCAAGGGCCAACGGGCCCCTTGGCAAATGGACTAGATCCACTCCATTGCCTGTATTTGTAAATAAAGCTTTATTGAAACACAGCCATAGCCATTCATTTATATATTATCTACAGCTGCTTTTACTCTGAAATGGACTTGAATAGTTGTAATGCAAAGACCATATGGCCTTCAAAACCTAAAATACTTATTATTTGACCCTTTCCAGATTAAGTGTGCTGACCCCATCCCAGGGTAGCAGCAGAGCAATAAAATAAAAGACACTGGACCCCCCAAACAAGCTGGTATAGAGCCCCAGCCATCCTGCATGGCTCATCTCCAACTGGACATTACAGAGAAATACACTTCTACTTCATTTGTATCCCCATATTTTTGTGGTATTAGCTCTCTGGTACCACAATTGAACATCACATAACAAATCAGTTTGGATGTGGATATATATCAGGGTAGGCTAGGTCTTTGTAAGAAAGAGGCTCGTTTCTCACTCATGCTCTATGCCTGTACACTGTGAGCAAGCTGCTGGTTCTGGCCCACACATCTTTTCACTGCAGAACATAAGCTCAGGGAGCTCCCATCATTTGAACCCTCAGTGTTAGTCTGGCAGGGGAAAGGGATACAGAAATCATGTTGTTTCTTTTTTTAAATTTTTTAATTTTTTTTTTTTATTTCTGAGAGAGAGAGAGACAGCAAGAGACAGCAAGAGACAGCGAGAGCAGGGGAGGGGCAAAGAGAGAGGGAGATACAGAATCTGAAGTAGGCTCCAGGCTCTGAGCTGTCAGCACAGAGCCCCACGTGGGGCTCGAACCCATGAACCGTGAGATCATGACCTGAGCCGAAGTTGGACACTTAACCGACTGAGCCACCCAGGTGCCCCTCATGAACCGTTTCTTAAAGCTTCCACCTAAAAGTGACACCCGTCATTTTGGTTCACCTGCTACTGAACAAGGTAAGATGAGACCTGCAGCACCTTGTGTGGAAGCCCCGCCCCATCCTCCTCAGTCCCCTGGAATGACACTGTGACTCCCAGCAAGCTGAGAGCTTCCCAACTCAAATGCCTGTTTCTGCCTTTTTTATTCTCAAGGGTTTTCACCAACACCAGAGCAACTTCCACACATGAGGGTGGGCCAGAAATACAAGGATGTTCATGCCATCATCAAACCTTCAACAGACTGGAGGATGAGAATTATGATATATGCCCCAGAATCCCTTTCCTTTTATGAACACAATCCTTATACTATCTCTGAGTGCCCTCAACAGGACTGAATATTGGTTGCCCATAGCTTTCTCCCATTCCTGTGTCATTTCCCCACTTCCTCATTTCTGTTCCCCAAGATCACTTCACAAATATTCTATACTCCACTTAAGCCTTTGTCTCAGGGTCCACATTTATGAGAATTTAAATGAAGATAGATGGCCACATTTTTCACAGAAATTTTTTTTTAAAAATTCTAAAATGTATATGGAACCACAAAAAGGCCCTAGAGAGCCAAGCAAAGTAATTTTGGGAAAGAACAAATCTGGAGACATTAAACATCCTGATTTCAAACTATATTACAAAGCTATAGTAATCAAAACAGTGTGGTACTGTCATAAAAATGTACACTTAGACCAATGCACCAGAATAAAGAACCCAGAAATAAACCCACACATATATGGTGAACTAGTACTGGACAAGCAAGCCAAGAAGACTCAGTGGAGAAAGAATAGTCTTTTCAATAAATGGTGTTAGGAAAACTGGACATCCAAATGCAAAAGAATGAAATTGGACCCCTGTCTTCTACCACTCACAAAAATTAATTGAAAATGGATTAAGGGCCTAAATGCAAGACCTAAAAACATAAAACTCCTAGAAGAAAAACACAGAGACAAGGTTTCTTGACATCAATCTTGGCAATGATTTTTGGATGACACCAAAAACATAAGCAACAAAAGCAAATATGAACAAGTGGGCCTACAAACTACAGAGCTTCTACCCAGCAAAAGAAACAATCAACAAAATGAAAAGATCACCCACATTTGCAAACTATATATCTGAAAAGGAGGTAATATCCAAAATATATGAGGAACTCCTATATAACTCAATAGCAAAAACACCAACCTGACTCAACAGTGGGCAGAGGACCTGAACAGACATTTTTCCAGAAAAAGCACACAAATGGCCAGCAAATACAGGAAAGGGTGCCCAGGAGCACTAACCGTCGGGGGAATCTACATCAACACACAATCAGATATTACCTCACACCTGTTAGAAAGACCATTATCTTTCTAAAAAAGAGATAATAAATACCAGCAAAGATGTGGAGAAAAGGGACCCCCCCTATGCAGCGTTGGTGAGAATGTAGGCTGTACAGCCACTTATGGAAAATAGTATGGCAGTTCCTCAAAAAATTAAAAATAGAATTACCATATAATTCAGCAATCCCACTTCTAGGTATAAAGCAAAAAGAAATGAACTATCTTGAAGAGATACCTTCACTCCTTTGTTCTTGGCAGCATTATTTACAATAGCCAAGACATGGAAACAACCTCACTTTCCATCAATGGTTAAATGAATTTAAAAAAATGTGGTATATACATACAATGGAATATTCTTCAGCCATAAAAAAAAAAAGGAAATCCTGCTATTTGCAACAACATGGATGGACCTTGAGGGCATTATGCCAAGTGAAATAAGTTAGACAGAGAAAAGGCAAACACTGTATGATCTCACTTCGAGTGGAATCTAAAAAAGCTGACCTCACAGAAATAGTAAATGGTGGTTGCCAGGGGAGAAGAATGTGGGGCAAATGGTGAGAATTAGTCAAAGGGTTACAAACTTTCAGTTGTAAGATGATCTAAGTTTCAGCAGGACGACGATAGTTAACAATACGGTCCCATATATTCAACAATTGCTATAAAAGTAGAGCTTCAATGTTCTCACCATAACAAGAACATCACCAAAATGGTAATCATGTGAGCTGAAGGATATAATAACTATCACGTTATTGTGATAAACATTTTGCAATATGTGCACGTATGAAATCATCATGCTGTATACCTTCAACTTGCATAATGTCGTTATGTCAATTATATTGCACCAAAGCTTGAAGAAAAAAAGATTCGTGGTCATGCCTAATTTCAGAAGAACAGGGGAAAGCAAATTCAACAAGACTCCAGGATGAGAATAGCTCTACTGACTCCCACAGCTTTCTGGGCCTTTTTAAGTTTAGTTCCTGAGAAGCAAGTAACACATGTTCCAGTCCCACTAAACTACACTTTGCCCCCTTGCACATGACTTTGCTTTTCTGCAACCGTGGCATTTGTCATGTTCTCTGCCTGGGTTACTCTTTCCTTCCTGTTTTTAATACCTGTATCGCAGATAACTCCTTAATTAAAGATCCAACTTCAATACTGCCTCCACACTATTTTATCCAATTCTTCCCACTCCTCCCTACCCCTCAAAACAGGAAATGATCCTTCTCTGCTCAAAATGCTTAATAGCCTTTTACACTTCTCACTTCCTCCCTCGCAATATAATTACTGTAATGTTTTACCTACCTTAATCTAGTATAATCTTCTCGAAGACAAGATTTTTTTTCTCAATTCATCTTTATCTTTCCCATTGCCTAACAGAGCACTAAAACATAATAAAGGCTGCTGGCTCATAACTGACTAAATGAACATGATTTTCTTCGATCAGAAACATGTTCACCCCACACCTATTAAGCTAACTAGAACACCATTCCCTAGCAGAAGCTAATGCGAAGGAAGGCGGGGTTCTGTTTGTGTACCAGATCTGTGACAGTTCATTATAACTTCTTCTCTCATAACAAATGACTGGTTCCAAGAGAAGTAAACAATTTCATCGTATATTTTCCATCTTCCAGAACGCACGCATATTCTTATTTTGTGCATTTGTGTTATGTGTAAACTTTATTGAAAATGGAAATGAATATCTTCACCTGTGTGTACAACTTGGGTCTCCTAATACAAGGAATGTGAGTAACAAGAAAATCTTACTTTTTTTTTTTTTTTTTTTTAAATAAAGAGAGTGCGTGCAAAGTGCACAAGCAGGGGAGGGGAGAGGGAGAAGGAGAGAGAGAATCTTAAGCAGGCTCCATGCCCAGCGTGGAGCCCAACGTAGTGCTCTATCTCTCAACTGTGAGATCATCACCTGAGCCAAAATCAAGAGTGATCACTTAACCAACTGAGCTCCCCAGGTTAAAAGGTCTCACCTTTTAACACTAGTTTTCACTTAATGAATTTGAAATGCAATATAACCTGGAAGGACAATAAGTTCACCTTGAACTCCATGCCAAACTTCTTAGATATTTGGGTAAGCTTTGTGCTTAAAGAAATCACCTCACCTTTTAAAACAGGGTAGAAAACTAGCACAGTGTCATACTGACCCTGGGGCAGATAAATGGCCCCCACTCTTAGGAAATTTTCCTGCATGGCACTGAGAATGGGAGAGCCCCAGGCTTGGAGAAATGTATTTCTTTAACAATTATTGATTGAATTCCTGCTATGTGCCAGACCCCATGGTAGGCCCTGAGCATATGATGGTGAGAACTAACATTCCAGTGTGTGTTGGAAAGAGAGCATGATCTTGGGCAAGTCACTCGATCTCTTTTAATCAATATTTTGTAGTTGTTTATAAAGGGAAGATACTAGCCAGCAGCCTCACCCTCTTGCCGAGGGACTCAAATGCGATGTCCAAGTGAGTCTTGACTTAGATATCATTGGGTGTGGGTGCCCAGCAGGAGTGAGTACACGGTTGGAGACTATGATGGGCCCCCAGGGATTACTGGAGTTATTTTCACATTTTCTCCTAAATCAAGGTCAGGTAACTCCCTGCAGGCCGTGCCAGGGAAGGAGGCGGCTGCCTTCAGAAACTGTCTGCCTGGAAGGAATCATAAACATTTCCAAAGGAGAAAAAAATATAGGAAATATACAGTTGGCCCAAATTAGGACATGTTGGCTTTTACAAGGCCTGGATCTTACTGGCCATTTGGAGAAATCTGCCACGTGGAAGAGATGGAATATTTGGGGAAACATGGTGGGAGTTAGGGCAAGTGTAGACTTGAGGGGAGTTGTGTTACCCACCTTGACTAATCCCTTCAACTCAGACTTTGTTGTTACCCCACCTGGTGGAAGGTCCTTTCCCAATCCTTTTCCAGGGGGTTATCTTCAGAAGAGCCACAGTGGAGGGAGTGTCTTTAAAGTGTTTGGTTTGGTTTGGTTTGGTTTCTAAGGGAAATAACTAAAGAATACACATATGCTGTTCATGGGTGCTATGCAAAGACACGGGGAAGGTATATGCACTAAGAGTGGTATTTCTCAGGCTTTTCCCCCCATTATGGTCCCCCGCCTTCAAAAGAGAAAAAACAAATTTTAATTTTAAATTAATTGAAAGTAATATATTTTAATTTTAAACTAAATTTCTCTCTAATGAGAGAATTAAGTACGGAGGACTACTTTAGAAGTTTGGATTGAGCTCTTTGGAACGCCATAAACTATAATATCTAATATAATATCTAAGGGTTTTTAATCCCCCCAAAACAAATTTTCACCCCCTCAAGGATGAGATCACTTCTGTTGAAAATGTGTGCTCCAGACGAGGAGGGAGCATTCTTTAACAGATTGAAGAATCTCATGTAGGCTTCTCCCCCTTGCCTTCCCCAAGTCTGGAGCTACCTCATGTCCAGGTCCCATAAGCATGAGAAACAGGGTGCCAGGGACCCACAGAATAGACATGGCTTCTGAGAATCTCAATGCAATACTCCCTAATCTTAAACTAGGAAGAGAATAAAATAGCAGTCAAGTCAGCAACAGAAAAAGCTTTCACAAAGCAATTTAAGTTTAAATGCCAGACCAATTATTAGATATTTATTTTACACTTATTCTATGCAACTCACTGGGGTAAGACATTCACCTGGATGTGTTGATAACAATGCCAGATTTTCATTAGCCAGCTGGAGCTAAGATGTTAGGCTGTTCTACCAGTCTCAAGTTAGAGGTGGGGAGAGGCCTCTATGGTGTTCACAAAAGAAGCCCTTTCTGCCTTCATATGCAGCCCTTCAAAATGGATCCAGAAATTCGTTTCTCCAAACTATTTTACTTTGTAACTCTGAATTGCAGAAAGTCCTTAGGGAAACAAAGGTAGTGAATCCCTATACCAAATTCATCTTCATTCCAGGAAAGTCTAACAGGACGGTAATCAAAAGGTGCGGGATTTGTCATTAAATTTTAGGGGGAGCCCGGGGGAGCCCGGGCATAGACTATTGCATGAGTTCTGTTAGAGGACCAGATGTCCCCAACTGCTTACAATAATTTGTATTTTTACATAAATGACTTCTGATCTTAAGTGCCATTTCTTTGTCTCCCTGACTTAGTCTCTCAGTGAAGTTTTATACTTTTGCCAAAGATCTCATACTCCAGAGAAATTAAAATCAACAGACAATTTAATGAGCCAGATTCTTATGTAACTATGGAACTCTGTAGGAGAATTCTACAGAGAAAACTAGGCTTCTTGAGGATATAATTAAAGGTAATTCCAATCCAGATGTGAGGCACAGGAAGCTTGGCACAGACATTCAGTGTCAAATCTCAAGTTGCAGGTGGGAAGGAAAGGACAAAGAGGAAACCACAGGGAAGACAAGTAATTAAAATGATAAATACATAATTGTATGATGTTACCAAATCCACCTTAACTTTATCAAGTCTTTATTTCATATCATTGGGCAAAACAATTCTTAATTCACATGCAATAAAAAAAATGGGGGGAACCCGGACTGCCAAAATTATTCCACAGGGATTTCAACTTCAACATTTAGGAATGAGGCAGGCAGCATTTCATTATCACAGTCAAGTGCATGTCAGATGATAGATAACATTTCCTGGTTGAGATTTCAGCTGTATTTTATTAGAAACGGGGCAGAAATATTAACTTGTACTGAGTTGAGAGTTATTTAGCACCTTCAGCCAGTAGTTCCTCAAGATGCCAGAGGGAAAACCATCAGGCAGCTTTTCCAAATGAGCAGAACAGCATATTGGGATATCGTAGGTATCTGTATATGTGGGAAAGCTCAAAAATGCAAATGAGGAAGTTTGCTCAAGCATTTATATACGGGGAAGCCATGTCGATTTATTTGCAGATTTTTTTCAGGTCTGTTAATGATATCTAAGGAGAAATAAATGTGATTTGACTGGCTTTTAAGCACTGTTGAACAATCAAGATTTGTATGAACCATTTGGGTGCACTGTGTTTTGCCTCCTGGGGCACTTTCTGATAATGCCTTAGATTTCCTAAGCAAGAAACCTTGAAATTATTTAATTTCATTGTTGGTGTTGCTTCTATACTTCCATCAACATTATCATCCACATGGGAGAGAGAGATGGAAATTGTCGGATCAAATTCAGTTCTGTAATACATATGCTTGGAGTCATAAACAACTAGGAAAGAATAATTTATCAGACACTCTAGCTGTTGTGACAAAATACCAAGTGCAATGAATACTTAAAACAATTTGATTAGTGTGGAAAGTCAGTCTGAATAATACTTGAATCGGGAAGTGTTTTTAAACTGAATATTTTCTGGTCTACTTGTTTCAAATCAGCTAGACATTTTGCCAAGTCTCTGCTTCACTGGGTGTTTTATGAACATAATTCTCCAGTTGGGTCTATTCAGGACGAAGTAAGATGAAAAGACAACACTTGCCAACAACTGTTAAGTTTAGGTTTCCAAGAAAAGTCCTAAACACTCTATATCCTAGATTTTCCCAAACAACTGGATTTTAAATCACTGATTTTGTTAAAGGTGATCTGCATGGTGTGTGTAACCAAATGTGATTTTAATTTCATACAACATATAACTTAAAGCATGTTTTAGAAATATGAATGGGCAAATTGGGGGGTGGGGAATGTTATCAGACTGACTCCCTAGTTTTGGGCTTGGAAAATAGTTCATTCTTAAGCATCACGTAGACAGCTCAGGAAGTTGCAACCTGGCAAATGTCAGGAAGTTGGATTATGGCAGTGGGTCTCGATCAGAACACCTGCCAATATTTGAGCATCACAACTAGGCTGGGGGTTGAAGATCCCACAGGCAACTAGCGGGTGGAGGATAGGAAGCTGCTAAATATCCTACAATTCATGGTAGGACATTGTCAAGGAGAGCACCCCTCTTCCCCCAGAACAAAGGATTGTCCAGCCCAAAATATCAACAGTGCCAAAGGCAAGACACTCTGGTTTGTAGGGGGAAAAATACACAACTGGTTAGATTTTCTTGAGGCCTTAACTGCTGAGTCTCAGAACATGTATCCATAAGATCAGGAGGTAGAGAGAAGGGATAAACACTCATCTGGAGTTATATTTCTAGTCCATGCTCTGTCAAGGTAGTAAAGAAAGACTTAATGATGTAAAATTTAAAAACAACAAACAATTGCAGCATTTATAGAATCCTTGGTTTCTTCATATGTTAAGAAAAGACCTCTAAGCTTTACATTTCCCAAAAGTCTTTTAATTATGCTTTTCCATCATACTAGATCTTGATTTCTCTTTTTTTTCTTTTTTGAAAGACAGAGAGCAAGCAGGGAAGAGGGCCAGAGGGAGAGACAGAATCTTACGCAGGCTTCACGCTCAGTGGAAAGTCTGATTCAGTACAAGACCATGACCCTGGGATCATGACGTGAGCCAAAATCAAGTCAGATGCTCGACCAACTGACCTACCCAGGTGCACCTACATCCTGATTTCTTATAGAAATTTTCCATTTATAAAATTCTTTCACATCCATCATTTCATTTGTTGAAATAACAACACAAGTATTCTGTTGTGATTAATAATATTTGCATAATAAACTTAAGTTGGATTCTTTGAAGAAAGTTACAATCCTATCAATGCTTGGGATTCTCCAAGAGATAAATTGCCCCTCCCCCAATCAAGAGGTGGAGACCACATCCCATCTTCTTGAATCTGGTCTGGTCTTATGACTTGCTTTGGTCACTAGAATGAGAGTCATGACTGAACTAGCTCTGGGGCCAGGCCTAAAGAGGCCTGGCACCTTCTACTTTTACACTCTTTGAGCCAGGTGTAATAGAAGCAAGTCCAGACTGGACCAGTGACATTAGAAGCCATATGGAAAAAGTCTTGAAGGATGAGAGGCCATTTTGAATGTTCCGCCCCAGCCAAGCTCCCACCTGAATACAGTTGCATTCAGTGATCGTCAAGAAGGACCAGCCGGCTAAGGCCTGCCCCAATCGCTGTCCCACAGAATGTAACAAATCATACATCATTCTTGTAAGCTATTATGTTTGGAGATTTTGTGTTTCACAACAATGGATAACTGAAACAGAACTCTTCTGGCAACTCAGAGAAATCCTTACTTCAGCGTCACTTATTTTATCTTCTTTTCCAGGGAAGAAAAAAATACAGAGGCATGACTCTCATACCAGACTGTTCAGTGCCCAAAATCTTTTTTTTCCCCTAACCAGAAAGAATTTCAATTATAACCCAGTTACTAACTTCCCCTTCCAATTTATCTGCTTAGCTTCCCTGTGGAAGTTGGTGTAATATCACTAGAGAACTCAGTGCTGGACCAGGTCTCTGTTTTCCCAACTCTATCCCAAGATAAGCAGAATTTTACCTGCTTCTAATATGTACAAAATTCAGTCAACTGGCAAAAGTCAATCAACTCAATACAATCAAGTCACAAAATGGCTGAACCACACCTGTGAATCCTTGTTTGTTTCCATGTAAGATAAGGTAGCTAACTGTTCAAACACTCAAATCTCCAGACTGTTCTTGGCTTGGCCTAATACTGGGAAGGATAAAATCTGGAAAATATGTAACAGGATTCCAAGTACACTTTTGTCTTGATTCAGGTGGTTTCAAGACAAAAGCCTTAGTATGGCTAGGCAGTGGGTAAACCTCGAAGCTGACTCACCACGCCATCCATGATTCCAACACGGTCTGCCTTTTGGTTTCCTGCTTCCCTAAGAGGAAAACTTTACTAGCCAGGCTAGTGGCCAGTTAGCCTGGGCACAAAGACTGGGAGATCCCCTCACCCTTGCTAGTCACATAGCTTTGCCCTTTCCTTCTCATTATTTTCCACTGGAAAGGTCTGCTGGGAATATGTAATAATTAGAACACTGGTAAAGAGAGCCATTCATCCAATAAAAAACACCTTGTCTAATTTAAAAAACTCAGAGTTAAATTAAAAGGTCCTCACACTTCTCCCGCAGTATAAGAAGCTCTGCCCCAAACACATAAAAAATCTAAATATTATGTTTGAACTAGCCCTGTGCTACAACGGCCCACACCCCACCTATCCTTGTGTCCGAAAAGCTGCATTTTCTTTTCTTGAACATTTTAATTACATGCAAACAGTATGATCTGCCTAGATCATAAAAAACCCCCATCAATGTTGCCCAATTGCTTTCTAAAAGAGGCATTTCAATTTGCACTGCCACCAGTTTTACCAAAATCCTACCAAGGCAAAAAATAATTATTTTAATACTTAAGACTGGTTTCAGAGGTGATAAATGATATTTGTTTGTTTTCATTAGCTTTTTTTAAAATATAGGCTTGAACACAGCATTTACCTCAGAAGAATCATATCAGAATCAAATTATCTAGACACTGAACCTGGTGAATAATTAAGACCAAAATTGAGATCCCTAAAATTTCCATACCTTTCCATTTAATGATTCTTCAACCTTATACAACCTGGAAATTTATCCAAGTGAAATCATTAAAAGGGAAAAGTTATGAGGGCAAAGAGGGCTGATAAAGCCAGTGTATAATTGCTTAGTAAGTGCAGCCAAAATGTGAACAAGTCACTCTTCGCTACGTTCTTTGACATGTGGCAGGAATCCTAAATTGACTATTCTAGCTAGTGGGCAACTGTAATAATACCAGGCAGAGATAAGAGAGCTGTGTGAGTATTTTTGGAATCCCGAATCATGAGAGCAGATGAGATTACACAAAAGATTTCAGAGATGGAATGAGCCCAGGATTAAGTCAGCACTAGCAAGAACAGTGTGAACTGTCATTTAAAAGATGCTGAAAGACCAAAGAGACTCACCAAACAGGAGAGGCCAGGAGAGCACAGGGCCCTCTGAGCCCCTGGGGAAGGGGTCTGAGAGAAGGTTGGAGGCAGGGAAGATGGTTCAGCCTTAGCAAGCATTGAGGGGCTTGGAGAGGGAGAAGAGGCTTTGTGACCTGGGTGTGCAGGGGGAGGCACAGACAGGGAAAAGTGGGAGGTGACACAGTAATCGGAAGGCAGGGTTGGAGAATGCAGAACACGTTACCCCATCCTCAAGTAATCTACAATGACTTGGAAGCAAATCAACACCACATCGGGCTCCAGGATTCATGGCATCAAGTGTTATAAAGAGGCAGAGGGGCAGGAGCTCAGTGGGCACACTAGTGTTCAAGGAAGTTGGAAAGGAAGTTGGGTGCAAATGGGGTGGCAGAGGGGAAGGTGATGTGAAACTCTAGACCATAGGGCAGGGCCTGGGTGCTGGTCCCACTCTCCTGGTGCCAGCTCTAACAAGGTGGGCAACCTCTTCCTGCCAGAGAGAGTGGGGACAGAAGTACCTCTAAGATCACTCTTGGCTCCAAAGATGTGTGTTCTAGGACAGGAGCATTGTGTGTAAGGAGAGCTAGAAGGGCAGCTAGAAGGTTGCCTAGGCAAACAAATACATAAGCTTGTGTCCCTTCCTTTTTAAAAAGAGATACTAAACAATAAATCAAACTACCACTTAAGTTGCCCCTGTATCAGCCACAATAGCTGTAGAAGTATTCCTTTCTTTCCCATCTGCACATCTAGGGTACCACTGATGAAGACGATGCCATTGAAGAGAACTGTAAACTAACTTATGCTCTACATCAGGGGTTATAAACTAGGGACCATGGGCCACATCCACCTACCACCTGTTTTTTGTAAATCAAGTTTCATGGAACACAGCCATGCCCATTCATTACATACTGTCAGAGGCTGCATTCCTGAAACAAAGGCAAAGGTGATTACAACCAAAACAGTATGGCCTGAGAAACCAGAAATACTTATTGCGTGGCCATTTTCAGGAAAAATTTGTCAAGTCCAGCTCTAAAACCAAGGTTCTCCACGCTGACTACACATTGGAACCATGTGGAAAACTTTAAAAATTACTGATGGCTGGGGCACCTTGGTGGCTCAGTCGGTTGAGCATCCAACTCCTTGGTTTTGGCTCAGGTCGCAATCTCATGGTTCATGGAATGGAGCCAGCCCCACATGAGACTCTGCAATGACAGTGTGGAGCCTACTTGGGATTCTTTCTCTCTCACTCTGCCCCTCTCCCCCCACCCATCTCAAAATAAAAACAATAAATTTTAATAAAATGCTGATGGCTGAGTCTCTCCCTCAGAGATTTTATTCAACTGATCTGAAGAATAGCCTGGACATCAGGGTTTTTAAAATGTGCCCCCACCCGCATTGCTGTGGGTTCCCTGAAGCTGAGCCTATTAGATCTTCAGGAGGCAACATACCCACATCACATCTTAGTTCCCTGTGGAAATGAGTTAAAAGCTACTATTAGTATTTATCTCTCTGTTTTCACCAAGAAATGATATCACAGTGTCCACTTACAGAGCATTTCTCTCTCTTTTGAGCAACAAAAGCCAGGCATTGACTATTCTGTTTCTCAATGGCTCTGATAAAAGGACCCATTCAATAAAATCTTCCTAAAATTCAGTGTCAAGGGGAAAAAGTGACTCCAGATAAATTTGTCAACTTCCTTTTACTGAACTGCTAGAGCTGTAAATACCAGAGTCCTTCGTGTTTTATCTTCATTGCCAGAGAGTGAACATGGTCCTTAATGGAAGGAACTAGAATCAGTCCAGGTGCCTGGAATGTCTGCGTCTTTCATTCTTTCATTGTTTTTTGTTTTAGTCTTATTTTTCATTGTTCTATTAGTTTTACCATTGATCAATTACTCAGGTCCTTTTTGAAAAGAAGATAAAAATTAGTAAATACATATGTATAAATTACTTCATAAAAATGTGGTAGTTTTATAATACGTCTGCAAATGTTTTTTACTCTTGCCATGGCGAAGTGGAATCTATGTTCTTTCCCCTTGAACCTGAGCCAACTTTAACGGCCAGTCTACTAATATGTTAGTGAAGCCATGTGACTTCCAGGGCCAAGTTATGAAAGGTGATGCTATTTTCATTTCATTTGCTGAAACTACATTAGAATTCAGAGCTGCCATATGAAAAAGACCTCCCTCCCTCAGGCCGCCATACTAGTTACAAACCGAAGCCTGCCCATGCAGAGAGACTACATAAAGAGAGAGGCATCTGCTCAGCCCCCATATTCCAATTTCCTGTGTTTCCAACCCCAGCCCTGTCTGGCAACAACCACCTGAGACACTTAAAGCAGAAGTGTATAACCATTCACTTTTCAAATTGCTGACCCAGAGAGACCACAAAATATAATAAAATAACTGTTGTTTTAAGTCACTATACTTTAGCATGGCGTTATTAGGCTGTAATAGATAACAGTAAGTATATCCACATTACCAGTAACATTTGTAATGACCTCTAATAAAGGAGTCTTCTCAGTTCCCCTTGTAACCTGATCTGTTGTCACAAAGTATCAGATGGTGAGAAAGCTTATCCACTCAGGAAAGGATCAACACTGGATACTAAAATCATTAGTGAAAGGTTAATAAGAGACTGGAGAGAATCACCCAGAGCTTATTTGCTAATGACAAAGGGAGTATCTTCCTTCACAATGGACAGATCTGGCTTCCAACATCTTTAACAGAATAACCAGTGTGGCATCACCAGTGGTGGGACAGACGGCCAGACATTTCCCTTCCTCCTGAATGAGAAACAATATGAAGTGCACAGTACCTATGAGGTACTGTCGCCAAAAATGTTGAACTTGAATCTAAGCTAGCCTTTAAAGTTAACCCGCTTTATATAGGCATTACAGGGAAGAGAGAAACCAGATAAATAACACTGAGGGAACCATCAGACAAATCTAGAATGTGGGACATTCTATAAAATATCTGGTCTAATTTCTTCATTAAAAGAGAGAGAGGGGGAGGGAGGGACTGTTCTAGATTACCTAAGGACATAACAATCCAATGCAGTGTTATCTTTATATCCTGGCTCAAAAACATCTATAAATGATACTGTGAAGACAATTAAGAATAGTCCAATAGAGGCAGATTATTAGTGATATTAAGAAAACAGTGTCAGTTTGGTTATATGAGAATAGCATTGTGGGCATGTGGGAAAACATCCTCCTTTGGAGATGCATGCTAGGGGTAATGCGTTATAATATCCATAATTTACTTGTAAATGGTTCTGCAACCAAAAAAAAAAAAAAAAAAAAAGAGGGGTGAAGCAAATAAAGAGAAATGTTAATAATAATTAAATCTGTGGGGTATCTGAATGGCTCAGTCAGTGAAGCATCCAACTTCAGCTCAGGTCGTGATCTCATGGTCTGTGAGTTTGAGCCCCATGTAAGGCTCTGTGCTGACATCTCAGAGCCTGCAGCCTGCTTTGGATTCTGTGTCTCCCTCTCCCTCTGCCTCTCCCCTGCTCATACTCTGTCTCTCTCTGTCTCAAAAATAAATAAACGTTAAAAAAATTTTTTTTACTCTGCAGGGTAGATTGATGATGTTTCTTGTATTCTTTCAACTTGTCTGTACATTTGAAAATTTTCATAATAGAATGTCTCAAAAGGCTTAAAATCTTGTTGAGAGCGATCTTTTTAAAAAGTTCATCCAGCTATTCTAACATATCATTCCTGCTACAGTTCAAATATATACTCTCCGGACAGAAAAAGAGCTGAGACCCACTCACTCAGTACCACCTCTTCTACAGGCTAAGTTGGCTGACAGGAGCAGACACGCCCCTCTCTCTCAAGCTTAGTTGAGAAAAGAAAGAAAAGTGAGCATTACTATTGGGCTCGAATGACCTCATGAGGTCTCCAGGACAGGAACAGAGAACCAGTACTGGGGAAAAGGGATTCGCTCAAGAGAGCTCAGATAGAGAGTATTTCCAGAATGAGCATAGCTCCGCGGATTCCCACCATCCCTCTGCCAGAAGCATCATCCTCCTTCCTCTGGCTCATTTTCTCTCTCTCCCCATCCGGTGCGTTTCTGCTTCCCTCTGCAATCACAGCCTCCCTGGCCTGCCTGTGCTCCAGGACCTGTCAGCAGCAGCGTCCACATGCAACTGGCAGTCATCCTCTGTGTTTCTCAGTTCTGATTCACCAGAGCAAGAACCAGAGTGGCTCCGCTCATCACTGTACACCCTTCGATCAATCCAATCAGCCGTGGCCAGAGAAATTGGATCAAGTGATTAAAAACAAAATTTACTGGCTGCTGAGGCATAAAAGGCTTTAGACAGGTAAATTCTCTGTACAGAGTTGCAGACAGGGCAGACAAGGATGGCATCTCTTAAACGTCCTCTTCTCTGTCCCATAGAGATTATTCTGAGCTGCAGGGAGATTTTCACAAGGATCTAAAGGAGATATTCATGGGTTTCTACATCTCTCCACAGGATCACTGTGTCCCACGAGATCCTTATCATCCCAGCTCATTAACCCAAAGCACAGATGTCTCAAAACACAGGCTTTACCTGTCACTTTGTTCTGAATTGAACCCATACTCGAAAATAGATGAAGCAAGGAGATCAATCCTCTGCCTGGGTTTAAATTACTCAAATGAATAACGGACTCTCATTGAGATCTAGTATTGCCCTTACTTACTGGCTTTATTTGCCCAGTAAAAATGTATTGAATGTCTACACCGTACATCACCCTTTGCTAAAGGAACACAGGGACACACGCAAGAAGAAGGGAGAGCCTCAGTACCTAAGCATAGGACAGTGTCATTGGGTGAGATGATATACACACTCCAGAAAACATAAATAACAAAGTAATTTCACAACATGAGGGCTGTCATAGGTCAATATATGTTAAGTGTAAAGAGAGGTCGGGTAGCTGGAAAATTCAAATAAAAAGCTTTTTGGAAGGAGGGTGGACTCAAAAGACACACTTCAAGGTGGGGAGAACAAGAAGATGGAAGAAATGTGTCAGGCAAGTCTGGAAAACAGGCAGTAGATAAATGTGACTAGAGAAGAGGATTTTATTGACAGAGCCCAGGTTGCACAGGCAGGACCCCGAATGTGAAAATCGTGGGCTCCAGCTTATGAGTAAGGATTTGGAGTCCGGAAGGGACAGGATGAGATCAGTGTTTTAGGAAGTGCTGGTGTCAGGGGTGGGTTGAGAGGCCAGAGATCTCTGCAATTTATAAAGCTTCCTCACAGATGAGTCATCTAATTCTCTCCGGGCAAATGGTTTCTTAGGAGGCTCTTAGAGGCTGGTGCAGGGCAACATTCAGAAGCCGACACGGACTGGAGTTACAGCAATTTTAAAAAGTCAACCCCCGGCGCCGGAGTGGTCAGACAGATCAATGAAGCAGAATGGAGCATCTGGAAACAGACCCAAATATTTATATTTGTATGTGCATATGAATTTAATATTTTATCAAGTGGTATTTTAGATCCGTGAAGGAAAGAGAACAATTTAATAAAGGGTTTTAAGACAACTGGCTAATGACTTAGAAAAGAAAACAAAAACCAAAAATCTAGCTGAGATCTCGCTTTACCACTTATATCACAATTTTTTTTTTAAATAGATCAAGCTATAGATCTCAAATTCTGGCATATGTTTCATCCCCCAGAGAGTCTGGTATAAGGGAGGGTCCCAGAGATTCTGATTCACTAGTTCTTAGGTGAAACTATAGTCTGTAGGCCATCCTTTGACGAGCACTTGCTTGAAGACTTAAATATAAAAGATGAAACTATAAGAAATCACTTGAAAACCAACGAATATTTATATAATATTTAGGAGCGATGCATGACATCAAAAAACTGACTGCAGAAAAGTGAACACCTTTATATTATATTTGCATCAATAAAGAGACCTAGTCCCCTGAAAAGATGGAGTAGATGTACTTTTACTATTCCTCCCGTTGAGTACAGCTGAAAACTCTGGGCATTATATATGAAACGAGCATAGGAAGACTCTGAAAGATGGAGAGCAGAAGGCAGGCTGGCTAGGGGACCCTGGGATATGCCGTGGCTCCTTTTTGCTTCATGTATCCCGCACAAGGTGGTAATGGAGAACGCAACCATCCAGAAACATCCATGGGTGCAGACAAAAAAGCCAGAGCAAAAGCCTGCTCCCTCTAAGCAAAGGACCAGGAAAGGGGCAACTTAATAAGACACAAACGTGTAGACAACACCTGCTCTATCCTTGTCAAACGCCACAGAAAAAGCTACACTCTTACCTCTGTCAGCAAAGGCTGAATGGAGAGGCTAGACCTCCACCTCCATCTGAAGGAAGGGGGGTCCTCTCCCCTCGGTCCCATGTGGTGTCAGAGGAAGGCTGACGGAGAGCCGGCCTAGCTGTGACGACATAATCAGCTGTCCCTGCACAACGTCACTGCAGGACACGCAGGAAGCAGTAGCAAGGCCCCTTGTCCCTCCCAGCGACGACATAACCAGTAGGGACCCCCACCCAGCCCACCAGGAACAAGGAGACCCTCATCCCATGTGTCAGCAAAGGCCGGTGGGGAGCCCAGGCTTTGACCATACCAGCTGTAAGGACGCAGACCTCCTCTCCCCGCCGGGGCCAGATCAAAAACAAAAGAAAAACAAAAACAGAAAACAAAAAACCCTCTACAATAGATTTAGATAAGATCCAGGTCTCATAACAAACTAAGGGCAGCTTAAGCACTATAAAAAATACTCAGGTTTCAACAGAAAATCATGCCCCCTAATAAGAACTGGGCAGATCGCAACTTGAATGAGAAAAGAAGATCAATAGTTACTGTTTTCAGCAAGATGGAAGACAGGGGTTCCCTGCCCCCCCCCCCCGGCAACAGAAACACTCCTCTAACAATCACCCAAAGACAAAAATACCTTGATGGGAGCTCCTGAGTCCAAATGAGAAGTTCCAGCACCAGGCAGAGAACAAAATCCAAGAAGACTGCAATGAAAAAAGTTAAAAAGAACAGGCTGACTTTACCCACATCTGCCCTCCCTGACCCAGCACTACTCAGCTCTGAGAACCCCGTGGCCCACAATTTCTCCCAAGGGGCAAGGAGAGCTTGACATGAGCGTCTGACTTCTCCAGCCTTTAGGGCTGTCCCCAAGGCCCGCCGGTGTCTCCCCTCACCCAGGGCCCTGAGGGAATGGGCACAGCCATTGTCTCTGGCCACAAAGGGAGAAAGAAAAGGGGAGGGGGCTTAAAACGGGGGTTAGGGCACAGATTCCCACAACCGATGCCACCCTGCGACAAACACATTCTTCTCGAGCACGGAAGGAACATCTTTCAGGATAAATCACGTGCTGGATCACAAAATAAGGCTTAACAAGTTTGAAGGTTATTATCATGCCAAGTATGTTTTCTAATTACAATGGACTGAAAGTGGAACTCGATAGTATAAGGAAAATGAGAAAATTCACAAATATATGGAAATTAAACAGCACACTCTTTTTTAAATTATTTTAGAGAGAGAGAGAGCATGAACAGGGGAAAAGGGCAGGGGGGGAGAAAGAGAGGAGAAGGAGGGAGGGAGAAAGAGAGAGAGAGAAAGAGAGCGAGAGAGAGAGAGCGAGAGAGAGAGAGAGAGAATCTTAAGCAGGCTCCACACTCAGCACAGAGCCCAAGGCAAGGCTCAAACACATGACCTTGGGATTGTGACCTGAGCCAAAATCAAGAAAAAGATGCTCAACCGACTGAACCATCCAGGTGCCCCTAAACAGCACACTCCTTTTTTTTAGTTTATTTATTTGTTTTTGAGAGCGAGACAGAGAGAACAAGCAGGGGAAGGGCAGAGAGAGAGGGAGTGAGAGAATCCCAAGCAGGCTCCACACTGTCAGCATGGAGCCCACTGTGGGTCTCAAACTCATAAACCATTAGAACATGACATGAGCCCAAACCAAGAACTGGCCATTTAACTAACTGAGCCACCTAGGCACCCCTAAACAGCACACCCTTAAGTGAACACTGGGTCAAAGAAAAACTCAAAAGGGAGTTTTCAAAATACCTCAAGAACAACTAAAACAATCACCTTGGATTCGCTGGTGCGTCCTACCTCCAATGACAAGCGTCCTTTTAAGAGACAGAAGAGAGCACAAGAACACAGAGGAAGAGAAGGCCATGGCAGGCAGAGGCGGGATTGAGCGATGTAGCCACAGGCCAAACAGTGCCTGGAATCACCAGAAAGTGGAAGAGACAAGGAGAAACTCTCCCTAAGAGACTTCAAAGGGAGCATGGCCCTGCCAAAAACTTAATTTCAGATTTCTGACCTCCAAAATGGTGAGGGAATTCATTTCTGTGGTCTTAAGCCACGAAACTTGTGGTAATTTATTGCAGTAGCCGTAGGAAACTGATATGGATGCCAACACCGAGGTGACACAGGCAGTAGACTTATCAGACAAGAATGTTAAAGCAACCCTCATATAAATGCTTCATTGAACAATTACAAATATGTTTGAAACAAAGGAAAAAAATGAAAGTGTCTGCAAAGAAGCAGAGGTATAAAGAAGAACCAAATGGAAATTTTACAAGTAAAAATTATAATAACCAAAATTTTAAAAATATAAAGGATGAGCTTAGCAGGAGAATGAAGATGACAAAAGAATAAGTGAACTTGAAAATAAAATGATAGAAATTACCCAACACAGAAAAAAAAATAGATTGAAAAAAGAATGAACAGAGAGAGTCCCAGGGACCTATGGTACTATCATAAAAGATCTAACATTTGTGTCATCGGAGTACCAGAAAGAGAGGGTAAAGAGGGTAGAACTTAATACTGTTAAAACTTTAAAAACCATTGCTGAGCACCTGGATGGCTCGGTGGCTGGGTATCGGACTCCTGATTTCGGCTCAGGTCAAGATCTCACAGTCTGGGATTAAGCCCAGCTGCAGTGAGCATGGAGCCTGCTTGGGATTCATTCTCTCCTTCTCTCTCTCTGCCCCTCCCCCTCTTGTGCACATATGTGCTCTCTCTCTCTCTCTCTCTCTTTCTCTCTCTCAAAATAAATAAACATTTAAAAAATGCGAAAACAAACAAGAAAAATATTTCGTACATATTATAGACCAAGAGTTACGATCCCTGTGCAAGGTCTATTTTAGGTTCCCTCTCCACCCACATTCCCTTCTAGCAGATCTTTCCTGCCCACAGGTTCTCTTTCTCAGCCAATTCTGATGGGACAAAGATGGTCACCTGGCCCTAGGGTAGCTTATTCATAGGTTACAAGTGGCATATGACAAAAAAGAAGTAGGTGACAATTATCTGCTGAACCAATCAGTTTCTCTTTAAACTGGTGCTATAAACCTCAGCTTTTAAAAGTATAAGCATAGAGGCGTCTGGGTGGTTCAGCCGGTTGAGTGTCTGACTTCCGCTCAGGTCATGATCTCATGGTTCATGGGTTCAGGCCCCACGTCAGGCTCTGTGCTGACAGTTTGCTCAGAGCCTGGAGCCTGCTTCAGATTCTGTGTCTCCCTCTCTCTCTCTGCCCCTCCCCCATTCATGCTCTAACTCTGTCTCTTGATAATAAATAAATGTAAAAAAGTTTTTAAATAAATAAAAAGATAAAAGTCTAGGCAGCATACAGAGTTGCACATGAGGGCTCTCAGAAAAGCAGAGAAATTCAAATTCAATATATGCAGTTTCAGGTCCCCCTGGGATGGTTTTCCTGGACCGATGGTACCCATCCCCCACCTCACCTACCAGATATGGGTCAGCAATCTCTCTTTGCCTTCATTAAAACCAAGAAAAATGGCCGCATTTGGGTCTTAGAATGTTAGCAGGAATTTAAGCCACCCCTCTCTTTCCTAGGGGTATCCACATTTTACTCTTTAACTCCTTTTGGTTCCCAAGCAAAAGAAAGGTAGGAAAGTGCTTTGAAGAAAATAGCCCTTTTTAGTCTTCCTGAAAGCCTGCCAGTCAAGGGTCGCCAATGGACATCGTGGACTAAATGAAATGTGAGGCAATCCCATTCTCAGGACAGGCTGTATAAATTGCAGGGCCTGGTACAAAATAAAAATGCAGAGCTCCTTATTCAGAAGTTGAGAATTTCAAGACAGCAACAGCAGAGTGTAAAAACCAAGCAAAGGTTGCCACCCATGAGGCTGGCCCTGCCCACACTGCACTTTTGCCATCATGGCCTGGGCCCCCTGCAT
The DNA here is from genome assembly GCF_003009895.1 of Hyaena hyaena. Classification (NCBI taxonomy): domain Eukaryota; kingdom Metazoa; phylum Chordata; class Mammalia; order Carnivora; family Hyaenidae; genus Hyaena; species Hyaena hyaena. The sequence continues at coordinate 23,878 of NW_024080666.1, forward strand.
AGGCCCAGAGCTGCACCATGGGCTCCCCCTTCCATGGAGCTGCAGGCCCACATCCTCCCCTGCCTTATGGCCATCCACCTGCTCAACTTTCCATCTTCCCTTGCAATCCTGGCTTCACACGAGGAACTACCTTCCCTTTCCTGTCCCCACAGACAAGTGTATAGACCCTTTTCATGTTAGGGATCCCTCTTCATGTCTGTGCTGCAGCCAATGAGGGGCAATAAGGATAACAGAGGGGACGTGGGGCTCACAAAAGTTCTCGTCATCGGGATCTCCAGGCTCCGGTCCAGATCCCCTTCTCAGAGATGTCAATTGAGATGCCTCCAGTTTGTATTCCTGGAAGTGGAGCTCACAAATCATCCCCATGCTGAGGGAAGGCCATCTAGAAGGCAGTTGAAGGTGTTCAGAACAAGCATGCCCCACTTTGGTATGTGGATTGTTTTGAGCTAAACCCAATCAAGGCCCAGAAGACTCAGGAAGGAAGTGCTTTTTACCTTCCCCTTAACTGCCTCTAAGAATTTTAGGTAGAGGGCCTGGCCCAGGAAGAGAGCAATAACTAGAGAGTGTGGTCTAGGTGTGGGGAGCTGGGAGTGCTCAGCAGCATCTATTTGCTCAAATTCCTCACTGCATCCCATGATGTCTGCATAGCACACATTTGTTTACCAAACACTCATTCTTCCCATCTTCCTGTGAATTACCTTCCTTCCCTTTATAGCCCTAGACCTCTTCCCCGCTCTTAGCTCAGGGCAGCATATAAGCATCAATTGCCTGTCTCTGGGCCTCTGACTTTGTAGGGCTTTCATATGTACAAAATTAAATTTGTTTTTCTCCTATTTATCTTTCTTATGTCGATATAATCAATAGCCCAGCCAAAGGAACCTAGAAGGGCAGAGGAAAAAAATTTTCCTCCCGGATACAGGGTTGCACGGTGATTATGGAATGCGATCCAGAGCAAGGAAAACCTGGCTACGAATACTAGTTCCACCATTCAGGGCCTATCTGACTTTGGGCAAGTTACTTACTTAGCTTCTCCAAGCCTCAGTCTCCTAGTCGTTGATGTGGGGATAATGGACACTGAGCTGGGAGGTACCGACCAAAGCCTGACACTCACTTTGAGGAGGATACAGCTAAAACCACAGACCCTGGCAGAATCAACCTCTCAGAACCTCCCCACCCAGGAGTCTCCAGAATTTCCATAGTTTCTGGTGAATAAGACAAATAATGAAGAGCAACAAAACATGATTTTAGGATGACCATCTACAGGTTACCATTTGCAGCCCGGATACAGCCTCCTATGTCAGGTGCTTGGTGAGGAGCCAGGACCAGGGGGCTCAAATGGGGGTAGTTAATACAAATTTCAGAATGGGCAGTTAAATACTATAGGTCTGCAGGTCCCCCAGGGAACTAGTTCCTGGAACATCTGGGTAAACACCAATATTGGGTTTCTCATGGTGACAAAGCTACTGTGAGTCCTTCCTATTAGGACCTGGAGGGCAGGGAGTGCCAACAGGTGTTGGGGGTTGCAGTAGCAAGAGCAGAGAGGGATGCTTGGTTTTAGAACCTCCCCATGCAATTTGCTTACCCTGTGTTCCCCACCGTTGTCTGATAAGCCACAGCAGAGCGGGAGATAAAGGCCGGCTTGCCAAGAGCTCGTTTAGAAAGCAATCCCAAGGAGCAGGCATGAGGGACAGGGAGAATAGAAAAGGGGAGGATGTTATTGAGTTGCTCCATCTCTCTAAGTCCTTCTGGGGAGGCTTATGAAATAGGTCTCAAAGGATCTGCCTGGCTAATGAAAGGGGGAAGCTTCTATCTATTGATGCTCATCCCTGTTGGTCAGGGTTGGCCACGTGAGCGTTAATTCCTGCATTCTGAATTAAGCTTCCCATCCCAAGCCCCAATGTCAGGGAAGTCCTCAAGGTAGGAAGTGAGAGGTAGGAGACTTAGGCCAAAGAGAGGCTTCCTCTGGATGCATGTACACAGAGCTGATTGAAGTCTGCTTAGAACTAGTCACTATAATAGGGGCTGATGTAAAATGTGGGACCAGAGGACTTGCAGCGTCCAAAACAATACCCATCCAGGAAGGTTGCTATGGAGATGAAAAGGGAAAGAGGAAATGGAAACTCACTTAGCCCTAAACCTAGCACATAGCAAGTGCACAAAGAATATTGGCCGTTACTGCTATAAGTGGTATCATGACTCAGATCCTTTCCTCTTCAAGTCTGAAGATACGACCCTCAGAAAAGCAGGTGCCTCTTTTCCTCTGCTGGACAGTTTATATCTTGGAGTACTTCCAGATTTGAGGACATCCAAGACCCTGGATTGCTCTGGAACGACCCCCAGGACATGTCCCTGCAGAGTGATTGTTCCCGCCGCTATTCCCCCACGGAAAGCCCTTTTTGAAAATAACCAAAAGAGCAAAAACATATGTGCAGTTGAGGAGCTGGCTCAGTAGTGTTTGGACTTTTTTTTTTTTTTTTACCCCTTTCTATCCTTTCCCAAGAAGGCAGCTATTCAAACAATGAGGTCATAATCACACAAAGATTTCTCAGGTCTAAATGCAAAGTAAAATAAATAACCCTCTTACTTGGGACCCAGAAGGGTATCCAGGGGAAAAATGAGAAAGCTGACCAGCCCAATAAGACCAAGGAAAGCTTCCAAGATGCAGCTTGAAAACCACAGGAGGCATACTGATCATTCCTGACACCGTTACTCTGATGTGAAGAACTCATGTAAGGCATTTGATTTGAATTCAAAGTCAATAAAAACTTTAAGCACAAAGAAAGAGCTCCAATCCTAGCCAGATAATTTATCCTCAAAACCCTTGGAATGCTCAGACTTTTCATTACTCATACTCCTTCCCCAGAGCAACCCCCTTACTTTTTCCCTGTGGCATATAAAACAGCAATTAATAGGAGCATATGGGGAATGGAGTGTTCTAGTTAATTGAATTTTCTAGTTAAAGAAAGACTAGCTGTAACAACCCATTGTCTCCCATAAAGTTTCCAAAACATCTGAGTCCACTTTTCTACATTATGAAGTGGATTCTAGAGGACAGAATGGAATCTTTGTTTTAGGATTCAATTTTATCTACATTTTAGTCCATCTCCATTCTGTTCACTTAAGAGAGGCGGTGTGGTGGGGGCGCCTGGGTGGCTTAGTCGGTTAAGCATCCGACTTTCGCTTAGGTCATGATCTCGCGGTTCGTGGGTTTGAGCCCCACATCGGGCTCTGTGCTGACAGCTAGCTCAGAGCCTGGAGCCTATTTCAGAGTCTGTATCTCCCTCTCTCTCTGACCTTCCCCTGCTCATGCTCTCTCTCTCTCTCTCTCTCCTAGAAATAAAAAAATTAAAAAAAAAAAAAAGAGAGAGAGGTGGTGTGGTGAACAGGAAGTGGGACTGTTTGAGAGTCAAACTTAAAGTCAACTCCCCAGGCTGTCACTTACTAGTTTAGTAATATGACCCAACTTATTAACCTCTCTGAGCCTCCCTTTTTTTTTTTTTTTTATCACTTGTGAAATGGTGGTAATAATATCTACATCATACGGTTCCATGTGCCTGATACCTGTGAGACACTCCATAAATGGCAGCATCATGATTCTCCTCAGGGCCGGCTCACTGCTAAGGGCTACAGAAGAAGATAAAGAAGGTTTGGGAGATGTTGACTCTGTTTTGATCCCAGGGGGCCCTCTGAGAGTTTCAATAACTTTACAAATAAACAAAACTAAAACAAATCAAAAAAAGTTCTTTGATATCTGCCTATTTTTCTTACCTGCCTCTTTCTCAAAAAAGAGAGAGAGAGAGAGAGAGAGAGGGAGGGAGAGAGAACAGAGAAAAACATACTCTTCTTCTCTGGTCTCATGAATCCATACGTCTTAAGTGTCTGTCAGCTCACACTCTGTCTACTACACCTTATCTGTAGAGGAACAGAATAACTCCTATAGTTGCAGGACCAGAAGGCACCTTCCAGTTGTCACATACGAGACACCACAAGGCCCTACCTGCTCAAGTAGACCTTCCCTCAAATCTGTTACATGACTTAAATTTCTTCTATCAAAGTCATCCCTTTGAGGTAAGGCTCTTTAGAAGGCTCCACTGGTTGCCAAAGAGAAAACTCTCTTCTTTCAAGAGATTTGCTCTAGTATGAGTTTACCAGGGGCGCCTGGGTGGCTCAGTTGGTTGAGTGTCTGACTTTGGCTCAGGTCATGATCTCACGGTTTGTGGGTTCAAGCCCCACGTCAGGCTCTGTGCTGACAGCCAGCTCAGAGCCTGGAGCCTGTTTCAGATTCTGTGTCTCCCTCTCTCTCTGCCCCTCCCCTGCTCATGCTGTCTCTCTCTCTCTCTCTCTCAGAAATAAATGAGAACATTAAAAAAATTAAAAAAAAAAAAGAAAGAATGAGTTTACCAGATTAACTAGTATTCAGGAGAAGTCCTTGTCATCTGGTGTCACTTTAGTCTACGTTTTGTCTAAGGTTCCCTCATTTATAGTCATGGCTTGGATCCTCAACCTCAACTCCAGCCCAAGTAATTCCTCCAAACATCACCCCCAGACATTCAATAGCTTAACATCTCCAGTCAGGTGTCTTCAAAGTACTTCACAATAACCAGGCCCACACTACTTCCATACCCATCCTGCTCCAAGGTTCCCTATCTCAGTGACTGGCACCACTGGGCACCCAATTAATTAAGCCAGAGACCTAAGACACATCCTTCATTCATACCTCTCCTTCATTTCCAAAACACTAAGTTCTGTTGATTTTACCTTCTTTTTTTTTTAAATTTTTTTTTAATGTTTTATTTATTTCTAGGAGAGAGAGAGAGAGACAGGGTGAGCAGGAGAGGGTCAGAGAGAGAGGGAGTCACAGACTCCGAAACAGGCTCCAGGCTCTGAGCTGGCAGTCAGCACAGAGCCCGACGTGGGGCTCGAACCCACAAACTGCGAGATCATGACCTAAGCGAAAGTCGGATGCTTAACCAACTAAGCCACCCAGACGCCCCTGATTTTACCTTCTAAGGATCTTGTGAACCCATCCACCACTCTGAATCTCCACTCTCATTCCTTAACCCAACCGAACATCATGTTCTGCCTAAATATCCACTGTCTAAGTGACATCCCCTAAAGTCTGCTTTCCACACTGGAGCCAAACCTCGTTCTTATAAGAAATTAGATTGGGGGCACCTCAGTGGCTTAGTTGGTAAAGCATCCAACTGTTGATTTTGGCTCAGGTTCATGATCTCATGGTTCGTGAGATTGAGCCCCACGTCAAGCTCTGTGCTGACAGAGTGGAGCCTGCTTGGGATTCTCTCTCTTCCTCTCTCTCTCCTCCTCCCCTTCTCTCTCTCTCTCTCTCTCTCTCTCTCTCTCTCTCTCTCAAAGAAATCAGATTAATCTGTATTGTTCCTCAATCCAAATCATTCTATGGCTTCCCACTGTTAATAGGATAAAGTCCAAAATCCTCAACGTGTCACATTAGGATTCCATTTGCCTCCCTAGCTGTATATCTCACTACTCTTCCCCTCCTTTCTCTGAGCTACTTTTGCCATTTTCCAGTTTCACACACATATCCTCCCATATCAAGGCCTTTGAAAAAGCTGTACTCATTGCTTGAAATGCTTTCTTCAATCCCATTCCTCTTTGTATAGCTAATTTCTAATCAAGCTCCAAATTTTAGCTCAACTAGTACTTCTTTAGAAAGTCTCCCATGGGATTAGGAGGAACTTGACGGAGGAACAAGGGGGAGAAGAAGGGCGGAAATGGTGGGGGAAAGAGAGAGAGGCAAACCATGAGAGACTCTTGAATGCTGACAAAAACTGAGAACTGATGGATGTGGGGGGGAGGGGGGATGGGCATGGAGGAGGGCACTTTGGGGATGAGCACTGAGTGTTATGTAGAAACTAATTTGACAATAAACTATTTGTAAAAAAAAAAAAAAAAAAAAAAAATAAAAAAAAAAAAAAAAAAAAGTCTCCCATGATCCCCAAAGATGATCAGGGATTCCGTGAGGGAGGTAAGGTACACAACCATTAGAGAATATATATTAGAGTTGACTGGAGAATTTTTCAAAATGTATTTTCAAAATATATGTGCCTTCTGACTCTGCCCTAATCTTTCATACTCTGTCTCTGTCTCTCTCTCTCTCTTTCACACACACACACACACACACACACACACACATGCGCGCGCACACATGAACATACATGTACACCACCTCTATTACCAGATTCTTATTTGATGCTTAAATATGCCCCAGTTAAGATACCATTAATTTGTATTATTATTAGCCATTATTATGAGTGGGAGTGTGTTATGAGCTTCAGAAGCATGGAAGTGGGAAAAAATGAGAACTGCTCTTCTAGATGGCCTGCAAGATGCCTTCCCACTACAGCTCTGTAATTCTCTGAGGTGCAAAGTATCATTCTAGGACCCAGTAAGTGCTCCCCTGGAAGTAAGTATGGGGCAGCAACACAACATAGAGCTGGAGGGGCCAGATAAATGGCAGGATACCAGTTAAATTTGAATTTCAGATAAACAACAAATAGTTTTGTAGTGTCAGTATGTCCAATGCAAAGTTTATTTTTTTAATCTTTATTTATTTTTGAGAGAGAGAGAGGACATGTGCGTGTGAACAGGAGAGGAACAGAGAGGGAGGGAGACACAGAATCCAAAGCAGGCTCCAGGCTCCGAGCTGTCAGCACAGAGCCCGAGGCTCGAACTCACGAACCACAAGATCATGACCTGGGCCAAAGTCGGATACTTAACCTATGAGCCACCCAGGTGCCCCAGTCCCATGCAAAATTTAGGACATCCTTATACTAGAAAGATCTTTGATATTTATCTAAAATTCAGTTTAGCTGGTGTTCTATATTTCTATTTGTTACATCGGCCAACCCTACACAGGACAAATCTTTGATAAGTGGGAGAGGGTGGTGGTTAAATTCTTCTCCCTTCCAGAGGACTGTCCTGAGACATAGTAGTTCATATAGCATGACAGGTCAAGATCAAGCAAGCAGCAGCCCTGGACAGCAAGCGGTGGCCGACATTCACACATCAGCTCTCTTCCTTTCCTGACTCACTGCCCTTCTCCCTAATCTTGCTTCCCTGGCAGCAAACCCCCTAAGCCGCTTTGGCTTCCATGTCAGCTTTGGTCTTAGGTTTTACTTCCTAGGAAACCCTGCCCTCAAGAGACAATGGAAAAATAAACTGTGGGTTCTTCACATAATGGATTCCAATATAAGACTTCATGAATATGAACCAGACTTATATACATCAACATGGATGGATTTCGAAATCGATGTTAAGTAAAAATAGCAAATTGCCAAAGAACATGCAGCATTTTACTATTAATATTCCTTTTAGTATATAGAACAATACTTACATTATTTATGGAATATATAAAAAGTAGTAAAATATAAAATTACAGATGAGAACAAAACAAAGCTTGAGGATGTGGGTTATCCCCAGTGAGGTAAAGAGGTAGCAGGGCGAAGGATGAGGGTGCATGTAGAAAGATTTTAAGACTTTATCTTAAAAGATACAAAAAAGATTTTAAGAAAAGAAAGACTGTTAAGATTTTATCCCTTAAAGAAAAAAACCTATTGGAAGCAAATATTGCAACCTCTGAATATCTGCGAGGCGTAAAGGGTGGGTCTATGGTATATGCTTCCCTTTATTTTTTTTATCTGGTTGGTGTTTTGTAATCCTTAAAAACCCAATTACATTTAAAATCAGCTGCTTCTGACTTAACAAAGGACAAAACAAATAGAAATTGATTTCAGCCACACTACAGAAGACAAAAGAAACCGTGAGACACCAGAGTTAAATTGCCCGGAGGGAACGTGGAGTCTCTCTCTTTTCATCTCTCAGGCATTGCAAGAGGCATTTTGGAAGACACGGTGATATGTAAAACAGCCTAGTACCAAAAAGCTGAAAATCTAGGTCCTACTTACAAAGAACTGTATTCTAAATATTTATTTGTAAGTCTGCTGGTCAGAATTGAAGCCTCAAGGAAGATTTCCCCATAAAGAAAAAATTGTTATCAACTGTGGTTATATTCTTAAGTTAGCCCTCAAAAGACCTATTTGTTCTATAATATGAAATTATTGAATTCCAGAGGTGGAAGGGATCTTAACATAATTGAAATTCTGCACATTTGCAATGAAAAATAGTCGAAAACAACAAGTTTCGAAACTGGTAATGAAACAGCACAGAAAACAATAGAGTTGAATAAGAAATAGCTTTTTTCATTATCTTGAATGCTGAAGTTTGAGGACAAGAAGAACTAATTAAAAACAGGTTGGAAAGCAAGGGAAACTTGCAGAAAAGGGAGGGGGGAGTTGGGGGCATTCCAAGGACTTTTAAGGTTGATGGCACTGGCTTTCTTGTCATTTATACTTTCTACATTCACTTTAAACAAAGGGCTGTTACTTCCCTTGATAGTCAAGTGATTACTGATGATCTTCTATACATTTTTCTACCATAATTAGGGATTTATGATTCAACGAATTGAGACCAGAAGAGACCATGTGTGTGCGCACATGTATGGATGCCTCTGTGTGTGTGTGTGTGTGTGTGTGTGTGTCTGTGTGTGTCTGTGTGTGTGCGCGCACACACGCACATGTTAGTAAAAAGATTGCTGTAGGGGGTCTTAGCTAAATTCGGAGTGGAGAAGGGAAGGGAAAAAATCAGCTGAAATGTACCACGGTTTGGGCACAATCCTCCTAAGGTAGAAAAAAAAAAGAAACAAATGTAGATCAAACATGCCCTGCACTAGCTACCAGCTATATGACTGGGCAGAGACAGTATAGCTATGGTCCAAACAGAAGCCAAGTACAAAATAAACACATGTTCCTCAAAAACTACACAGAATTACCACACGATCCAGCAATTCCTCCTCTACGCGCAAAGACTCTAAAAAGTACAATCTCGAAAAGGTATCTATAGTAGCATTATTTACAAGAGCCAAAAGGTAGAAGCAACGTAAGTATCCATTCACAGATAAACGATATGTGACCTGCACATACGATGGAGTATTACTATTCAGCCTTAAAAAGTAAGGAAATTTTAACCCAGGCTACAACATGGATGAAACTTGAGGACATCATGCTAAGTGAAAGAAGCCAGTCACAAAAAGACAAATACTGAGGCACCTGGGTGGCTCGGTCAGTTAAGCATCCAACTTCAGCTCAGGTCATGATCTCACAGTTTGTGGGTTCACGCCCCGCATCGGGTTCTGTGCTGATAGCTCAGAGCCTAGAACCTGCTTCAGATTCTGTGTCTCCCTCTCTCAGCCCCTCCCTCTGTCTCTCTCTCTCTCTCAAAAATAAATAAACATTAACATTTTTAAAAAACACAAATACTCTATGATTTTACTTACATGTGGTACCAGCCACAGTCAAATTCGTAGAGACTGAAAATAGAATGGTGGTTGCCAAAGGCTCGGGGAGAGAGGAATGAGGAGCTATTGTTCAATGGGTATAAAGTTTCAGTTCTGCAAGGTGAGAAGACTTCTTCAGATGGAGGGAGGTAGTGGTTGCCCAACATTGTGAAGGTAGGGAACAGTACTGCAGGGTACACTTCAGAATGGTTGAGATGGGAAATGTTTATGTTACATGGATTTTATAACAATTAAACATACTTAAAGAAATACATAATAAAAATAAAATAAATACACCCCAGCGTTGGGGAGATGCTGGTGGGGCAAATGGAGTGGCCTTGAGGAAGACGCAAAAGGGATTGAGCTCTGTCATAATGTCAGGTGTCTGTAGTCACTTCTGACATAGCACCTGGGGCTTCCTCTTCTTCACACTTATCACTACTGCAATCAGGTATTGGCACGGCAACGTTGTGATGCCTCTTTCCTCTCAATCCCAAGAGCAATGAAGGTAGGAGCTACATCTGCTTGCCCACCACTCTACCTCCTGGGCTGTCATACTGATTGACACTTCAGGAGACTTAGCAATACTTGTGGAGTGAATGAATTTGTGGCCACAGAAATAACCATCCCTTAAAAGTCCAATTACAGTAAAAGAAAGAAATTTCAAGAAATAGAATGTAATGGAAAACTAAATGCTACAGGTGATAAGACACCTGAATACCAAGGTAAGCAATGTCACGGTGTGCGGAAGTTTGCACAGAGAAGGAGGAAGCTGACTTAAGTCCTGACCCTGTCCCTGATCCACTTTGTAGGTGACCCCCAGCTGGGCAGTGGACTCTTCACTGCTACTCCATGCTGAATATGACCCACTTGCGAATAATTAAATACAGATCATTGTACTTGCAAGGTCTTCTGGTTTTATTTGCAAAGTTTCTCTTTTGCCCTGTGGGTGTATGATTAAAAGGAGAAAACTAATGTGATTAATAGGATCTTAAAGTTCTGATTCTCCAAATACCAATTTCTCTGAGCTGTCCTTACTCCCCCTATAAAACTGGCATGGCACTAACATTAAACTTTTTGGCACCCAGGTCTGATGAATTTCTAATAAAGTAAACTAAAGCTCTTTATAAGTTATATATATATATATAATACATATAATATATATACGTTTATAATATATAAGTTATATATAAGTTATATATATTATATAAGTTTTATATATATATATAGTGAAAATAACACCTTGAATTTATACAACAGCTTCAAAAAGGTTGCTTCATTTATCCATCAAAAGAGAGAAAGGGAGATGAACTCTCTTTGGGTAACAAAAGGAAAAATACAAGTAGTAGTATTCTCCTTGACTGCAGAATGAATACAAGAAGCAAAGAAAGGTCAGGGAGCTTGCCCAAGGTCACTCTGGAAGTCAGTGATGGAGAGGAGAATAGAACCCAGGTTTCCAGGCTCCTGGCCCAATGCATTTCTTTCAGGGCAATAAATTATAAGACTGGTTAGGTTTCTAGATCCTCCAGATGTTGCCATTCCCTCAATGTCCTTGTGCCGCCACCCAATGCTTTCACATTTTTTATGGAGTTAGATGAAAGTCTCCCTCCTCCTGACAGCTTTATTACCCCCAAGAAACCATTATCTCCCTCTAACTCAGAAAGTTATATGCAATTGTTGGTGCAGTTACCAAACAGGAGTCAAAGACATTTCTATGATTGATGCACCCTTCAGTGGAAAACAGCTGAAAATATTACTGCTTTGATATTGCCATTTTTTTTTCAGGCCTAAAGGTTAATCAGTTAACAATGTTACACAGAGAGTCTTTTTCAAAGTCCAACAACAAAGAGTCTGTGTAAGTTGAAGAACGCTTCCCAGGCTAGAAGAGTAGTTAATCCCCAGAAGAGAAGTTTGAATAAAGTGGATAATTCAAGCATTGTTAATTTCACAGGAGAGTTAGCTGGTCCTTCGTTCAAGTGCAGGGATCAGAAAGTAAAGAGCACCAAGCAGGAGTAAAACTGCTTAAGAATGATCACCAGTCCAAAGGGAAGAAAAAGAAAACATGTGAAAAATACAGGAAAAGAAAAGGTCTAGAAAATGAAGGAAAAGGAAAGAAGAGAAATATAAAAAGAAAGAGTAAAAGAAAAGAATGAAGCATGTATTAATAATAACTATAATAATTATAATAAATAATTATAAATATTTACAGCTTCTTAAAGGCTCTCATATATATCTATTCATGTATTGCTCAAAACTCATCAGCCCAATTTGACAAATGAGGCTCAAATGCCAAAGATCAAAAAGTTAGGAAACAGAAGACAAACACAGATACAGACTCAACTATAGGACCCGAGGAAGCTTGTCCTGGGTCATATAATGGGGAATGAAGCCTAGACTCTAGTTGTGGCCCCAGGGACTATGTGGAAACCCTCAGCTCTGTACCATAATGCAAGGAACCCCAAGAGCCTTCACTCCAGACCCCGCAGAAGTTCTACCTCCTCCAAGAAAAAGGGGTAAGAGAAGAATGGCAAGGAAGCCTGGTTCTTCAGAAATGAAAAAGAATGAACTAGATTTTGAAGCCATTTGCTTTTAGAATGAATAGCACATGCAAAGATACTGTGGCACAAAATAATGTCCAGTATTCGAGAATGTGATCAGCCTGAGTGAACCATTTGGCAAAAGATGATGTTGGTTCAATGGTTGAGTGATGGTTCCTGGAGGGCCTTCTAAGCCACACTAAGGGGCATAAAGTTTATCCTATTAGCAATGGGGAGACTTCAAAGGTTTAAAGATGAGAGGAAGCATTGCAAATGACATGATCACATCTGTTTTGGAAAAATAACCCTGACTGCAATGTGGCAAAAGTAGAGAGTATCTGTGAAACCAGACATGGGGTGACATTCAAGCATGGAAGTATGACCTAAAAGAAAAAGGAGGGCCACCTGGGTGTCTCAGTTGGTTAAGCTTCCAACTCTTGATTTTGGCTCAGGTCATGATCTCATGCACGGTTCATGAATTTGAGCCCCACATCAGGCCCTGCGCAGAGCCTGCTTAAGATTCTCTCTCTTTCCCTCTCTTACTGCCCTTTCTTCTCTTTCTCTCAAAATAAAGAAGTAAACTTTAAAAATATATATTTAAAGGAGAAAAAGGACATGGTCTAGAGATATTTCAGAAGTACAGTCAGTAGACAGAGCCCAGGGAGGAAGGAGTCAAAAATGATTCTGGGAATCCTGGCTTCAATAACCAGATAAAGTATAATAGCATCCATCGAGCCTGAGAAGATACAAATGTTTATTTAGGGCATATTGAATTTGACATGTCTTTGGATATATGTGTATGTGTCAGCTAAGCTGATGGGAAAGATGGGTCTGAAGCCCAAGAGAAAGTACTGATAAGGTAAATTTGGGAATTGTCAGTATATAGATGATGGTGGAAATTGCAGCAGAAAACGCAAACATCAGTACCCAGCCTGTATCGAATTCTTTGAATATTCAGCCTTCAAAAGAACCTTAGGTCATGTAACAAAGAAAGCGAAAATGCCTACTAGATAATTGGCTTTCCTGGCCATACCATACCAATGGTATAGCAACCATACCAGTGATTTCCAACCAACTGGCTGCTAGGCTCACCAATATCTATTTCCAACCGCTGCTCACTCTCTGCTCTCTCCCCTGCATGTTCACAGAGTGGCACATTAGTTGACATGCTTCTCAGGCTCTGGATCCTCCTTTTTTTCCCCAAATTCCAGCCACACTTTCTTCCAGCTGTAGGATCTCCTTGTAATGATAACCCATTGAATACCCCCATTATCACATGGCCCTAGAAATCTGCACGTATGTACTCTTCTGGGGCAGCAATGACCTTCCTTGGACACCCTGAAACAAAAGAAGAAAAATCTCAATAGCCAAAAGGTGGAAACAACCCAAATGTCCACCAACAAATGAATGGATAAACAAAATGTCTTATATCCATGCAATGGAACATAGCCCAGCCTTAAAAAGAAAGGAAATTCTAATACATGCTATGAACTGGGGACATTACAAATACTACATTTGGGGACATTAATCTAAGTGAAATAAACCAGTCGCAAAAGACAAATACTATATGATTTCACTTATACGAGGTACCTAGAGTTGTCAAATCGATAGAGACAGCAAACAAAATGGTGGTTGCCAGGAGCTGGAGGAAGGGAAATGTGGAGTTAGTGTTTAATTGCTACAGAGTTTCTGTTTTGGAAAATGAGGAAAAGTTCTGGAACTGGATGGTGGTGAGGATTATACAACAGTGTGAAGGTACTAAATGCCACTGAATTAGTTGTATACTTAAAAGTGGTTAAAATGGTAAGTTTTAGGTTATGTATATTTTATCACAATAAAAAATGTGGCAACCAAAAAAAAAAAAAGCTATCCAAACTAAGAAGAGTTGACGGTTTTATATTCACAACATGGAGTACAACAGAGCAGTGAACAGGAACTAATACCATATACAAAGACATCAATGCATCTCACATACACAGTGTGAAGCGCCAAGTGTCAGATACAAAAGTCTACAATCTATATGATTTCATTTATGAGAGGTTCAAGAACAGGCAAAACTGACATGCGGTTGTAAAAGTCAGAACAGAGTTGCCCTGGAGGAGGTGTGTTGAATGGTAGGGGTCAAGAGAGAACTTTCTGAGTGTTGCAATGTCCCAAGTCAGGATTTGAATCATGGCTGCATAGGTGTATACATAGGTCAATTCATCAGGATCAATACCTAAGATTTATGTACTTTACTCTATGGAAGTTGTGTCTCAATATTTAAAAATTTTAAAAAGGGTATTCTTGATAAAAATTATTTAAATGTTTCCAGGTGTTGGGGCACCTGGGTGGCTCAGGGTGTTAAATATCCGACTTCGGCTCAGGTCATGATCTCGCAGTTCATGCGCTCAGGCCCCGCTCAGGGCTCCACACTCTCTCTCTCTCCCTCTCTCTCTGCTCCTGGTTCACACGTGCTCTCTCAATTAATTAATTAAATATCTAAATTTTTAAAAGATGTTTCCAGGTGTTTCCAACAGCTAACTGAAAGCAGCTACAGCATGAGAATCAAAGTTCTGATCGAAAAGGGAAAGAAAGTAGGGCACCTGGGTGGATCAGTTGGTTAAGTGTCTGACTTCAGCTCATGGCTGGTGGGTTTGAGCCCCATGTAGGGCTCTGTGCTGACAGCTGGCTTGGAGCCTGCTTCAGATTCTGTCTCCCTCTCTCTCTAACCCTCCCCTGCTCACGCACTCTCTCTCTCTCTCTCAAAAATAAATAAAACATTAAAGAAAAGGGAAAGAAAGCAAGAATTTGGGGGGAGAAAGAGGCACTAACTACGAGGGACGCACCCCTTAGGTTTTGGAGGGAAGAGTACAAACATTGCCATTGTGTGGAGAGTTAGGGAGAACACACAGAAAAGGAGATCAGGGAGTTACCATTTTACTTCAAGGTTCAGTTCAATAAAATCCAGTTAATAAATAACTATCGAGGGGCCCTGGCTGGCTCTGCCAGTGGAGGGAGCAACTCTTAATTTCGGGGCTGTGGGTTCGAGTCCCATGTTAGGTGTGGAGATTACTTAATAAAATTTTTAAAAATAAGTAGAGAGAGAGAAAGCACTTAGTGCCAAACACAGTGCAAAGTTCTAGGGCAGTATCTCAAAGTGGGCCAACCACAAGGGAATTGTGTAAGTTGTTTGTTTAAAGTGAAGATTCTTGAGCCCCACCCCAGATCTACTGACTCAGAGACTCAGGGGGCTGGGCCCAGGAATCTCTTTTCCACAGTCACCCCAAGGGACTCTACAAAGATGAATAATATATACTTTGTTCTGCGCTACCCTCTCTGCCCTCAAGGGGGTCGGGGGATGGAAATGAGACATGATTTCCAGATAATGTGGCGACTACAGTGATTAAGGTACACAGAGGCTGCTACGAGAGCTTGGAAGGAATGTCTGAGGGTGGAAGTGAAAGGAGGTCAAATCCGGTGAGCTAATACCTGTATTGAACCAATAAGACAGTGGAAGAATTAGAAGAACCAATTGGGGGGTGAAGAAGGCTGAAAGGTGACTGATTTGCAAAGTGTGGTTTCCAGAAAGTAGAATCAGCATCACCTAGGAACTTGGTAAAAATGCAAATCATCAAACCCCAGCCCAGACCCACTGGACCAGAGATTCTGGGGGTGTACTCTGCAATCCGCGTTTTCAAGCCCCTGGGGGGAGTCTGATGCCCCTTTCAACTGCACAACCAGAACTGGCCAGCAGGAGCTTCCGAGCCAGGCTGCCTGGGTCCAAAGGAAGGTTCTGCAGCTAACTTGCCGGATGACCTGAAGTGAATTGCCTCATCTCTGCGGGCCTGGGTTTCTTTACCGCGGGGCGATGGCAAGGCTGTCTCACAGGAAGCTGCGATCCCGGCCTCAGGCATGAAGCAGGGTGTGACAGGAGGTCAGCAGAGGCCAGATGAGGCCATTTCACGTTGAAAAAAGAAATAGACAGTGGGAACTTCCACTTCCAAAAAGATGGACCGCGTGTGCTGTTTCCCACTCCTCCCACTAAGGGCAACTGAAACCCCTGGGTGGGACACATAAGAAGATGCTGGAAAGTTGAGGGGAAAAGGCAGACCAGGAAGAAAGCTCAAACCCAGAGGAATGACACAGTGATGAGTTCACTGGGGTGTTTTTTTTTTTTTCCGTTTAGCCTAGCATATCCCAGACTTGGGGCTGATGTACCTGCATCTCAGATACACCAACGGGCGCAAACAGTAAAAACTCCAGCAAACACATGCTCTCTCAGCCAGCGGGCCAGAAAAAGGGCAGCCTGGAGAGAGAACTTTTAGACAACAGCTGCTCTACTCTGGCCAAACACCACAGAAAACACTGGGGCCCCGTGCTCACCCTGGCCAGGCTGTAATGAGATGCCCCAGTCCCATACCAGGGAGCTGACCAAGGGGCTGGGACTACACTGCCCATCAGGAAACAATGAACCCCTGTCCATGATGTCCATGAAGGCCACATGGGGGCCAGGGCACCCCGTCCCTACTGCAGGATGTTAGTATTGGATTTGTGACATTGTACTCTTAACTTTGCAAGAGCTGCCATCGGGGAAAACTTAGTAAAAGTTACAGGTGCTCTCATGTTGTCTTTTTAAAACTGCACATACATCTATAATGATCTTAAGATTTAATTATTTCATTTAAAAAAACTTAAAAAACCAAACCAATATGGCAATGGAGAGCTATGGATTTTTTTTTAGTTTGTTTATTTATTTTGACAGAGAGAGAGTGCGCGTGTGAGAGCTCTTGAGTATGTGGGAATGAATGGGGGAGGGGTCAGAGAACGAGGGAAAGAAAATCCCAAGCAGGCACAGAGCCCTGTGTGGGGCTCGAACTCATGGACAGTGAGATGAAAAGTCAGATGCTTAATCTACTGAGCCAGCCGGGTACCCCAGAGCTATGGATTTTAAGCTGAAAGTGACAGATTTGACTTGTACCATAATCAACCTTTTCTGAGTGCAATTTCACAAGGCTCAGGTCATGACAGCCTCCAAACACCACTGCAATTAACCTGAGGGAGACTTCGGCACCCACGCCGCAGACTGCCTGCTCGGGAGAAAGACTCTTCCACTGGACATCATCAGAGCCCCAAGGCTGGTCTACCCAAGAGGAACGGAAGGACAGTTGGACATTCCAGGGTCGCTGGGAGCCTAACGCCTATGTGACATCTTGAGGTTGAAAGGTCCAGGGGAGGGAAGGAAGACATAACTTACAGAGAAGCAAGATCATGACTTGGGAAGCTCTTGTTTCTAACAAACATGATTGTGAACCAACTCCGTTAGCTCCAGGAGTAGCTCTGGCAGTCTGCAAGGGTAAACACACATCAGTATGACTGGTGACCAGAGGAGGCTGGGGGGCACTTTTTCAACAAAAGAGGTTTTTGAACATGAAAACCGCATGACGCTTCCAGTGCAATCAATGTTTCTACTTGTACAGCTCTGATTCCATCATTGCAAGCCCTGTACCCCAGTGGGACAGAGCGACCCTGGGCAGAGACGTGGGGAGGAAGAGAGGAGGGCACCTTGGTGATCAGTAAACACTTGTGGAACCCTGAATGAAAACAATTTGATGGGGAGTGTTGGCGGGAAGAGAAATCAGAGAGCACTTGAGCTCAAAGAAGAGGGAGCGCACGACAGGCTGGAGAAGTCAAGGTGGGCTTCTAGGAGGGAGTGGGGTTTGTGCAGAGTCCTGAAAGAGGCCAACACATGGGGCCTTAGAGAGGCAGGAAAAGACATGGGGTGGAACGGGAATTCACTATTAGGCGAGGTGTTTACAATATAGTGTCATTGTGAAATGGGGGCTCTTCAGCTCAGTTAGCAAGAATGTGAAGCTAATACTGATAGAGTTGCAAATGAATCTCTGAGGTGATTTGCTTTGTGCACAAAATAATAATAAAATTAGTAAATCAGTTAAAAAAAAACTGTTCAAGGTCACAGACCGGGCACTGGAAATACAGATGGCTCAGCACAAATCCACACTCAGCCCTGGCCCTGAAGGTCCTCACATTCCTCAATGGAGAGATACAAATACACTGGCACAATGAATAAGGGGTTTCCTCCTGTAGGGGGGAAATGACAACATTCTTGTATAGAGTCTAGAACAACGTGATTATGTCTTTATTCCTTGTTTTAAAACCTAAGTTTTATCATCATTCAGGTATGACGAGGCCAGCAGATCAGGAGACAAATGCCACTAGATGTAACTTGTGACTCACCGTTTTCAAGATGAGGGGCATCACATGCAGAGGTCACTCAGGAGGCTGAGGAAGCAGGAGGTAAATGGGGGAAAGAGCCTTTACTGTGGTTCCACAGAAAGGAATAGGCGAGGCACGGTAAGCAGGTTTAGGACTGGCTAGCCTCCATCATTTCAGCAGGCTCCAGGGTGTAGGGCTGTCCCTAGGTGCTCAGGGCAGGGACTAGTGCACAGAGTTTAGGAGCTGATAAAGGAAGGGAGGGAGGAGGTTTGTGGGCTGTGGACTGCTTAGTTTACATATGAAAGGCATTCCGAAAGTGAGTTGTTTGCTAGCTCTGGAAATTGACTAGCTGGGGGGACATGTGACAGGTGGCCTGTGGGGGGGGGGGGGTTGTGAGGTAGGAAGTCCTTCCCTGAGTTAGCCAGGGCCCAGATGTCAAAGTGCCAAAAACACAATATAAAAAGACGTGATTAATACATTCACTGACTATTTACTGGGCTTCTTCCATGTGCTCAGCACCGCCACAGGGCTTGTGGATTCTCAGAAAACTTGTAAACGTGAACGTCATTCGCCCTGGGAATGCTAGTTCTGCCTTAAGAGGTAGAAATTCACAGATGAATTAACAACTCAAGAACTAGGAATTCAAAAAATGTATCAATATGAATACTCCAAATCAGAGGTCCTCAAACCTGACTAATGTTTGGATCCCTTTAAAAAAAAAAAAAAAAAGATTCTTCAAGATCCCCAGTGTTGACTTAAATCATGTTTTATTATAATGTTACTTAAATCTATACAAACATGAGAGTGGTTATAAACTTCTTATGCTTATAGCTCTTACAATAAAACCAAAACAAAATAAAATACAAATATGGGGTACCCGGGCGGCACAGTTGGTTAAGTCTTTGGCTCTTGATTTCAGCTTAGGTCTTGATGTCGCGGTTCGTGAGTTTGAGCCCTACATCGGGCTCCGTGCTGACACCACAGAGATTCTCTCTCTGCCCCTTCTACTCTCTCTCTCTCAAAAATAAATAAACATTTTTAAAAAGTAAACTAATTAATACAAATAAAAATATAAAACCAAAGAAATTTTAAAATAGCTTATTTAATGTGATAATTGATGATGTTTTTCTTAACCTTGATTGATACTAAGAGACATAATAGTGGAAAGCTCTGCTTGAGCATTTCCTATTTTACTTGTTAGCAACATGAGTCTTCTGACTCTGAAAATAACAACCTGTCACTTGAGTCATTGTCATTGGGTTCTCCGCCATCATACTGTTCTTTATTTTAGTTACCTCACTTTAAACCACTGATGCACCACTTTGATAGAAGAATCAACTTTAAACATGGGAAACTGAGGAAAAGAGCTCCATTGGCTTATTTTTAAATCCACTTACTTGTAGTGAAGTATTACAGGTCAGTGCATAGAAAAAATGAATCCACATAACAGGTCTGCTCACAAGGCCAGCACAGTGCTGCCTGCTAGTGTTCAAGTTCTCGTACAGCTACGTGCACTCAAATCATCTCGTTTCCTTCCACAAAAGCTCCTTCAAAACCATTGTTTCTGTGGCTTGCCTGGACATCATTTGGCTTTCCCATGGCATCACGGAGACCCTGAAATCATAAAATGAAACTCAAACAGGTGCATCCAGATGATGGCCTCAGCTTATACTATTTTAAAATTTATCATTGAAATTAAAACATTTTAGGGGCAACTGGCTGGCTAGTCAGAAAAATATGCAACTCTTGATCTTGGGGTCATGGGTTTGAGCCCCGCGTTGGGTGTATAGATTTTTTAAAAAAGAGAAAAGAAAGAAAGAAATTAAAACATTTTGTAAAATCTAAGGATATCTCCCCAAAGATCAATCTGGGGGTCTCCAGAGGTCCAGGGGCCCCAGTTCAAGGAAAGGTACACAGTTTGGATGGCAGGGGGAGATGCAGAAAGCTGCTAAGGTCACAGAAGGCTTGGGGCAATGACATAGTTGGAGCTGGAGGGGAAGATGGGGAAAGGACTTGGGAAATGGAGAAGGGAAGAAGGAATCTCCGCATAGTAGCTACAGTGTCCATGGATCACATCACCTGATGTCCCCTCCCCTAGTTACCTGACCCACCTGTCTACCTTCAGTGGCTGTAATAGACAGAACTATTGCTTTTGAGGTCTCTTCTGGCATTGTTTCTCTGGATGAAATTCTCAACACCCTATCTTTTTTGAAGCCTGGCTCTTTCTCTTTTATTTAGTCTTTATCCAAAATATTAGTTTTTCAAAAAGGTCTTCACTAATCCCCTAATCTCAGTAAGGTTCCTCACATTATTCTTCCAAAGAACCCACTCTTTTCCTTTGAGATTTGTATTAGTTTCCTATTGCTGCTGCAACAAAATAGCACACACTTTGTGATTAAACAATACAAACATATCCTCCTACCATTCCCAAGGTCAGAAGTCCTAAAATCAAGGTGTCAGCAAAGCTATATTCCTTGTGGAGGCTTCAGAGAAGAATCTGTGTCCTTCCCTGTTCTGGTTTCTGGAAGGTGCCTGCATTCCTTGGCTCACAGCCCCATCCAGCTTCAAAGCCAGCAGCATAGCATCCTCCATTCCATCTCTCTGCCCACCATAACATTGCTTTCTCTGACTCCTGCCTCCCTTATATAAAGTTCCTCATGATGACATTCCACCTTCCCAGATAATCCAGGAAAATACCCCCATCTCCAGAGCAGTAGCTAACCACATTTGCAAAGTCCCTTTTGTCATGTAAACTAACATATTCACAGGTTCTGGAGATCAGGATGTAGACATCTCTTGAGGCCATTATTTATTGTATACCAAAGGCTCTTACTACAACTTGTTTCTTCTTTATTGTCTACCTCACACATCAGACTGTAGGTCCCATGGATAAAAGAACTCTGACTGTATTGTGGGGTTGAGGACATAGGGAATGGTCATTATATATTTAAGAAATGAGAAATCAATAAAGGAACGGCAGGTATATGAACATGGAGGGCGTGGCTGAGATATCTTCTAAGGAAGGTGGACATGGCTATTCTGTCCATTCCAGATTTCACTAAAAAATGGTAGAAAGCAAACCAAACGTGCTCAAGACACTTTGCTTTCACTTCTCTAGAGTATGTCAACCCTAGAGAAGGTCTCTAACTGGCCAGGGGTTTCAAGTGTCCACCCCATTGGGGACCAGTCCTCACGGCCATGAAAATACAATCATGTGATTGTCAGACCCATCACAGCCACCAAGCTGGAGCTGACAATGGGCATTTTCGAAAAAAGGCAATGGTGGTGCTGCTGCCAGACAGGGGGGAAAGGAATGTTGGACAGACAGGTAGAACACATTTCTTGCCAAACAGCATCCCAGCACTTCCTACCAATAAAAGCTGATCACTAAATCATCTTGAATCTTTTAACCCTCTTTCTTTCCTTCTGTATGTAAGTCCATCTCTAATGGTTTGTCCTTTAGCTAATCTTTCTATGCCTTCTATCTTTCCATTTTTTCCTCTTTCCTCCAAAATACATGGCTGATACACACAACTGAAGTATAATATTTATTACATTTATGTAAAGTGTTCTACCTACAAAACTAAAGTTTTGTGTCCCCAGCTCTTACTTTGAAAGCAAATGAGTTGGAACATTCTACACTCAAGAGTGCAGTAAATAGAGCCCATGGTTAGAAGCTTGAGGTCTTGCAATCTGGCACTAATTCTCTAACTAGATGTGTGATGCAGACAAAGTCACTTGCCCTGACTTGACTTTAAATTTCTTTGTGTGAAATGAAAAAATGGGTCTAAATGATCTCTAAGATTGTGAGCATCTCTGAAATTCTATTACACAAAGGTAAAAAGTCACTAACATGAAAGGAAAGATGTTCATAACCAGGAAGGTGGGTTGCATATAATCTGAGTGTCATTTTGTTTCTAGGAATCATTGCTCTTCATAATAATAGCAACAATAATGGCAGTTCACATTTATTTAATGGTTCCCATGTCCTAGGCACTATTCTGAGGAGTTCACATGTGTCAACTCCCTTAATCCCCAGCTTGGGACAACTGAAGCACAATTGATAGAAAGATGTTCTGCCCCTGAATTATAGCTTCCTGACAACAGTCTCTCCATGACAGTGGATCCACAAGTCAGGGAAAATATGGCTATTTATTGAGCTGCCCCTAATGCTGTATTGGTACCCATTTCACTTAACCCTCACAAGAGCCTACAAGACAAACATCAATGTACTTCTCCTTTTGGCTAACAGTTAACTTTTTAAGAAGGGCTGTTCTAGCTCAAGTTAGTGATGGAAGAGGATCCTGAACTCACCTCCTCCCATGAACACACTGAATCTACAGCTGCATATGGAACAACTTCCCCTAGAAAAAAAAAAAAGCCTAAACACTGGCTGAGTGACCCCTGTGCATCAGATGATTGAGATAAAGTCCATATCCAAGTGGGTAGGAGAGATGGGGACACAATCTTGCCATAAGATCCACAAGACAATAGCGATCTAAGAAAAGGCTCTTAAATGGTTCATGCACTCAGACTTACCCACCCCAAAGCCCAGCATGGAAGTGGCCAATCAAAGGGAACTCAGAATTTGTGTGGGAGAGGCTCATTTGCTTGACTTGAAGCATCAGCCAGAGGGACAGGCATAGGAGATAAAAGGAACTGTGACAGATTAAAGATAGACACTGATTATTCGCTGCTTCCTCATCAAGAAGTGGGAACTATTTCCCTTTCTCTTGAATCTGGACTGACCCCATGACTTACTCTAACCAATTAAAGGTGATCAAAGTTACACACAGCCAGTTCTAGACTAAGGCCTTGCACTGGTGGCTTCTCCTTTTGCATTCTGGGAAACCAGCAGCCATGCTATAAGGAAGTCCAAGCTATCCTGCTGGAGATAAGCATCACATGGAGAGGGTCCAGGAGGATGAGACACTATAGAGAAAGAGAGAAACTGAGCCATACAGAGGAGCATTCTAGCTGACAATCAGCACCCAGGCCCCAGACATGTAAGAGAAACCTTCTTTCCCCCTCCCTCCTTTTTTTTTTTTTTTTTTTTTTTTTACCTTTTGACCCTCTTTATGCATTTCTCCAGACCCCAACCCCTCACTTCTGGCAACCACTAACCTGTTCCCTGTATCCCATTTACAATTGCATCAAAAATAATAATACATTTAGGAATCTAGGAATATATTTAACCAAGGACGTGAAAAAACTGTGTATTAAAAACTACAAGACATTAGTGAAAGAAATTGAAGAAGACACAAATAAATGGAAATACTTTCTGTTCCATGGATTAGAATAATCAACATCATTAAAATGCCCATACTACCCAAAGCAATCTACAGATTCAGTACAATCCCTGACAAAATTCCAAAGGCATTTTTCAAATAAATAAATCTAAAATTTGTATGGAACCACAAAAAACTCTGAATAGCCAAAGCAATCTTTCTTTTTAACTTTATTTGTTTATTTTGAGAGAAAGAGAGAGAGCATGAACACATGAATGGAGAAGGGGCAGGGAGAGAGAATCCCAAGCAGACTCCACAATGTCAGCACAGAGCCTGACCAGCATCTCAAACTCAAAAACCATGAGATTATGACCTGAGCTGAAAACCAAGAGTCAGACGCTTGACTAAATGAGCCACCCAGCCACCCCAAATAGGGTCATGTCTGTTTATTTTTAAGTTTATTTTGAATAGCCAAAGCAATCTTGAGAAAAATGAACAAAGCTGGAAGTGTCACAGTTCTCTATTTCAAAGTATATTGCAAAGCTATAGTAATTAAAATCACATGGTCTGGGCATAAAACCAGATACATAGATCAATGGAATAAAATACAAAGCCCAGAAATGAACCCACGCATATACAGCCAAGTAACTTATGACAAAGGAGCCAAGAATATACAGCGGGGCAAGGGAAATCTCTTCAATAAATGGTGTTAGGAAAACTGGACAGCCACCTGCAAAAGAATAAAACTCGACCACTATCTTACATGACACACAAAAATCAACTTGCAATGGATCCAAGACAAAAACATAAGACCTGAAACCACAAAACTCCTAGAAGGGAACATATGTGGTCATTTCCTGGATATAGGTTTGGGGGTGATTTTTCAGACCTGACAGCAGAAGCAAAAGCAAGCAAAAGTCAATATTAGTAACTGGGACTACATCATACTGAAAAGGCAACAAAATGTAGAGGCAACCTACTGAATGAGAGAGGCCTTCTTATATCATCCAGCCAGCTAATCCACCATCTGGATGCAGCCACACAAAACCCACCAAAGGAGACAAGCAGAAGAACTTCTAGTCCACCCTAAACTCATGAGAAATAATAAGTCACTGCTGTTTTAAGGCACTAAGTTTTGGGGTAGGTTGTTACACAGAATTGTTTATGGGAGGGGTGCCTAGGTGGCTCAGTCGATTAAGCATCTGACTCTTGACTTCAGTCTCACAGTTCATGAGTTCAAGCCCCATGTTAGACTCTGGACTCTGTGCTAACAGTGCAGAGCCTGCTTGGGATTCTCTCTCTCTGCTCCTCCTCCACTTGTACTCTTTCTCTCTCTCAAAATGAATATATATAAATTTTTTTAAAAAGAATTCTTTTTGTGAAACAGGGACAACGAACTCTTCCTCATATCTTCTCAGTTACACAGGTGCTTTGGCTCAGTGAAAGCGGTAAATGTCGGTTACTTAATGAAAGTTACGGGATATAATATATACAGAAGGATAGCTGTTCTCCCACAGAGCAAGACAGTTTAGCCTGGAGTCAAATGGCACCAATATTAGATCTTGCCTGTGCATGCAAACCAGACAGCAGCAAAGATGAATGGGTAGGTTTGGTCATCTCAACCATCAAAGCAAACTGACACACGATCACTTTGGCTGTTACAGTCAGAATCCATCACAAAGAGAAGAAACTGCTGGTTTGCCTTGTCTCAGCCACCAATTATCTTCATCATCCTTATGTTCCATAAGGACCTCCAGGGACTGGCATCCTTGGGCTCACATGACTGCGGGTGGCAGACGGGGACGCCACAGTCACTTACATACAGGGGATGTGACATGATTCAAGGTCCACCTTGCTACTTCTGCCTTGTGGAATTGTTCTCAATACCTCAAACCCCCTGGATATAGCTCTTTTGTCTCTTCTGATGTGTATTTGGTGTGTGGTTTCCTCATTTCTAGATTTTTGCAGCCCGTGCTGGTCCCATCTATCTGATGTCTCCAGTTTAACAAGAACATTCAGGCCTGTGGTTCAGACCTGCCTCAGGGATGATTCTTTGTTCAGAGTTACAATACTCATGTCCCTACACTGGTCAATTATCCAATAAACAAGCTCTGAGCAATTACTAAGTACACCAGTGATAAAAGAAGCATTAGACCTGACTTCTATCCAGACACTAAGAGCTTCCAAATTTAAAAAAAGTCCTGTATTCCACCTCTCCCAAAAGAGTACTCAGTTCCACTTAATAAGTACTTTGGTATTTATTAGGAATAATAATAGAAAGTGGTATCCCATACACAGACATCCAATTTGCGGTGAATCAGAAAACCATAAAATACACCTGACACTAAAATTATTCTGCATCGAAGTCAATCATTTTTTGAGAATTCATGAGACCCTTCAGGATCTAACAGAGCCTCTGGAATATCATTATGAATATCAGTTATCATTCTGCTTGCATAGCAGAGAAATGCCAATTAGCAGAGATTTCCTATTGACAGAAAGCCAGCTAAGCCAGCTCTCACTTGTTGGGGGGCGGGCAGTGGTGGGGGGAAACATTGGCAAAACAGAGAAAATAAGCAGAAATTACAAAGTCAGAAAGAAAGCACTCATTTTTTTACCAACGCAAACTTTGAAATTTCCAGTGCCCAACCTTGGAACAAGGCAGAGATAAAGATTAGTTGGTGTTTCCAGTAAGTGTTGTGTCCTTACCAGGCCTTCTTTCAGACCCAAACTGGGGTGGAGCCAGGGGAGGCGTCCCTTACTTTCTTCTTGGGGAACAAAGGCTTCTGGTTGTTTGGAAAAGATGAAATCTTTCTCACATCCTAAAAGGAGCTGGGGAAGGTAATTATTGAAAGGAGATTTACACTTCAATGTTAGAAATAAAGAAGCCACTCCAAAGAGGGGTTTACAGATTACAATGCGACCAGAACCATCGCAAGGAGTTGTTAATGGCACCCAGCTGAGTTCTGGAAATATGTTTCAGAGAAATGTCCAAAAACCAGAGTGAAGAATTAGTCTTCCCACAGAATTATTTAAGGCCTCTAATTTCTTGAGAAAGGAATTACTGGCTCAAGACTTTGCAAGGCTGCAGTAATTAAACTAACAAATTATAAGTACATTTATCTGGATAAAAGATATTCATCACCCAGAGGGTGTGACTGCCACATCCCACAGGCTCGGCGTCTGTAATTCTTCCCATCAGGCACCTATTTGCTTTGCACTGTGGGAAAAGTTTGCTTAGAAAGGAAGGATTTCACCTGCAACGCCCCTCACTCAGGTCCTGTGAATGACAAACCCTGAATGACAGCCACATAGAAGGCTTCAGGATGCAGGGCACAAGGGAAGGAGGGAGGGAGATCCTATCCATTTTAATGCCTCCAGCAGCAGGAAATTAAATCTCTGCTATGCAAAGCTCTGTGGCCAGCATAAGATATGAGAAGAAATATCTAAGTGTGGTTATAAACGAGAAAGGTCAAAGACTTATTTTTCTTCTTCACCTCTATGCAATTTATTGGGAAACTGGCATATCATTACTCAAAAAGAGAGAAATGAGACCATTACCGTTGCTTTTACTTTCCTGGCCGAGTCAAACTTTGCATTTCAGAGCAGTTCCTCATGGCAGGGGTGAGGGCATTTATGCTGCCAGGTTTACCCAGGGGTGGGAATAAAAGTGATTAAGTCTGGTCACCCTGTCCACAGCCCTAGTTAATGATTTGCATGCTATTTAATGATGTCCACAGTGTCACCAGCAAACTCAACAGGCTCACTTGCTAGTCCATCATCCTGATCACTAGAAAAAATATTAAATAAGACCTTCTACTTAATGTATCCTTTGAGTTGACCCAGAGTGTTGAAAAGCTTCTTTATAGGTGCAGACTTTGTCATTGGTTCCCTGGCTGATGGCAGGGTATTCTGGGGCCTGACCTTTTTGGAAGGAAGAATGGGGAAGAGAACCCAATGCTCAGAATTATAATGAAGAGCGTTTCCTTACTCAGTCCTGGGTTAGCCGCTCATCTCAACCCTGGACTTCAACTCAGATGTCCGGTTCTTCCACTTTAACTCTCCTGTCCGGTTGTTGTAACCATTCCCCACCACTGCTATGCACAGGTGCTCACCAGCACACAGATACCTTCAGCTGGTTGGTTGGTGTTATGGGCTGAATTGTGTCCTCCCAAAATTCATATGCTAACATCCTAATCCCTAGGACCTCAGAATGTTATTGTATTTGTAAATGGGATCTTTGGAAAGGCAAAAGGAAGTCCCTAGGGTAGGCCTGAGTCCCATCTGAGCGGGGACAGACAAGCACAGGAAAGGCCATGTGAAGATACCAGCACAAGGCAGCCATCTACAAGCCAAGAGGAAAGGCCTTAGAAGAAACCAACCCCGCCAATCCCTTGATCTTGGACTTATCGGCCTCTAGAACCGTGAGAAAATAATGTCTGCTCTTTAAGCCATCCAGTCTGTGGTACTTCGTTATGGAAGCTTGAGTAAAGTAATACAGTTGTTTCAACCTTCAACATGCCCTGGTGAGCTTATCTTCCATTGACTATAAACTAAGTGAGAAGGTCATTCCTGTTTCCTGGCTAGGAGGGCATGCCGACTAAACTAAAGTGGATCAGAGAAGACCAGCACTGGGGTGACATTCCAAGATGTTGAAGGAAACTGGATCATAAAGCTCCCTCTGCACTTTCTCCTTTAGCACCTGCTGGGCTAGAGGGCTTACTAGGAGAATCAGCAGGACTGAGAGATGTGACCTGATTGGATTCCTTAAATGAGAACCTGAAACCACACACAAGAGCAAAAGGACCAAAGAAAGAATTCCAGGTGATTTTGTTAATTGGGTGTTTAAAAAACTTACAGGACTCCTCAGTATACACACACAATGAGATGGTTATAAAAACATTCTAACGAAAGCTTGGGCTAAATTAATGTATAGTGTGTAGAAGTAGGGAGGTGAACCCAAATGTCCATCGACAGATGAATGGATAAAGAAGATGTGATGTATATATACAATGGAGTATTACTCGACAATCAAAAAGAATGAAATCTTGCCATTTGCAACTATGTGGACGGAACCAGAGGGTATTATGCTAAGCAAAATTAGTCAGAGAAAGACAAATGTCACATGACTTCACTCATATGTGGAATTTAAAATACAAAGCAGATGAGCATAAGGGAAGGGAAGCATAAATAATATAAAAAATATAGAGGGAAACAAAACTTAGGAGACTTTTTTTTTTTAATTTATTTCTGAGAGACAGCATGAGCAGGGAACGGTCAGAGAGTGAGGGAGACACAGAATCTGAAGCAGGCTCCAGGCTCTGAGCTGTCAGCACAGAGCCCAACATGGGGCTCGAGCCCATGAACTGTGAGATCATGACCTGAGCTGAAGCCAGACGCTTAAGCTTAACTGACTGAGCCACCCAGGCACCCCTAGGAGACTCTTAAATACAGAGAACAAACTGAGGGTTGCTGGAGGGGTTGTCGGCGGGGGGTTGGGGGGGATCAGCTAAATGAGTGATGGGCATTAAGAAAGACACCTGTTGGGATGAGCATTGAGTGTTATACACAGGGGACGAATCACCAGAATTACTCCTGAAATCATTATTGCACTACATGCTAACTAACTTGGATGTAAATTTAAAAATAAATAAATTTAAATTTAAAAAAAGAACTAGGCATGTAAAGCAGAGTAATATGCCTCAAAAATATTTTGCTCAGCTCATTTCCAGGGGCTTCATTTCGTTCACATCATGAAAAACTAGAGAATAATAAGGATGGCAAAGAGTTTGGAAAACATGTTATATGAGAAGCAGTTTTTGGAAATGGGTGTTTGGCGTGAAAGTGAGATGTTTCAAAGGGTATAAGAGCACTTGAAAAGGGTGCTCCTGCCTTTGTGGGATTAGATTATTTATATGAAACTCCAGGGGGAAAAAGGAAGATATTACTTAGAGGGACTTCAAGAAGTTTTAACAATAATGTCCAATAATCCTGGGATTGAGTTAGTTTTAAGAATGAGTGGATTTCCCTCCATCTTAAAAGGTAATCTCAAAGTTAAAAATCCAACAGTCAATAAGGAAATATTTATCAAGCATCTCCCACATGCAGAGTTCTGGGCTGACAAAAATGAAGGACTTCCGTGGGTTTTGTCTGCCTACCATCCCAATTTTGCAGAGAGAAGTGCTCCTCCGTATTTCCACTGGTCGCACTGAGATTGTCGGATACAGTGCCCTAGCTCAAGACTACATACAGTCACAGAGTAGGGCCTGGGACCCTGGCCCTGTCAATCATAGCACCTCACACCCACAGCAAAAGCGAATGGTCGAGAATGAATGATCCAAGTCGGTTCAATCAGGCGCTTCTCTGAATTTGTGATAGACGTGAATAGACATGCAGGGGTATGTGCAGGTGTTTCAGGCCACTGAAAATTTGTAAACAGGGAGTGGTGTGATGAGAGCAGAGAAGGAAGAGGGTACAAGTGTGCAGTATGAACCCCGGAGCGAGGTTGAGAAGAGAAGGAGCGCCCGGTCCAAGGACATGATTCTGAAGCCTCTGAGGGTGGTAATGCAGGTGTGAGCTAGAGGCCTCCCCGCAGGACAAAAGAGGAGTTAACCTGGAACTCTGTTCTCATGATGCCTTTTAAAGACAGAGGCTTGTAATCACACACACACAGGACATACAAGGGGAATTTCATTTTAGCTCCTTCCACCCAAGAGCAGATTAATTTTGCTCATTTTGTTGCTAAAGCTGTCACATTACAGCAGGGTACAGCTCGCCATCAACTGACCGACTCCCAAATACATGAACACTTTTAATCAGGAAAGGTCTAGAAAGCATATTGGCTCCATTATTATGGATTACGTGTTCCCTTTCTTTTTTAAAATTTCTGCAAAAACCTAGTAACCTTCCTTGAGACTGTTGGGGGGTGGGAGGGAGAGACTTAAATATCACTTTGGAATTACCATCTGAGAATGGAATGCAAATAACTACTGTCAGCCAAAATCCAAGGAAAATATTACTTGGATATCACTCCAGGGCTTGGGAGCTGATTCAGGAAGAAGTGCTCCTGTGTTCAACCATTCAAGAAGAAAGTACCTGCTGGAGGTTTATAGTGAGTTACACTAAAATACCATGAAATGCTTACAGAGTAAAATACAGCTTCCAAAGCCTATTCATATATTTCACCTGATTTTACTCTTTCAATAATACATTTGGGGAGGCAGAGCTGAGAGCATTACATCAGTGCTTAGGTGAAGGACACATGAGGCTCCAAGAAGTGAAAGGACTTACCCAAAGACTTTCAGTAGGTAGTGTTGAACCCAGGCCTGGAATCTGAGTGTTTTGACTCCAAGTCCAGACAACTTGACTTTGCAACTTGACATGGCATGTAGGTAGGGAAGTCAGGGCTCACTCTTGGCACCCCCTGCAGTGCTGGAACTCATCCTCCATGCACAGAGAATGGAAAGGTAATGGCGGGCCACACAAAGTCAAGTTCTAGCTCTGCCATAAACCACCTGTATGACCTGAGCAAGCTGCTTCCTAAGAGTTGACAACAAGTAGCCCAAGAGTAAAGAACTGGGAACAGTTCTGGAGGTGCAGGGGCTGGTGGGATGAGGGCCTCCTGGAGAACTACAGCCACATTCCCCCCAACACCACCAGGGAGCCCCATACTTAATAATTTATCCTGATGAGAGAGCCGGGGTACTGAGGGAAGGGTTGGAGGAAAGTGCTAGTTTAGAGTATCACATGGTATCGGTCTCTGAGCTAGTCTCCAAGCCAAGTTCAGCGTAAACCAAGTCATGCCTGAGTCTAAGGAGATTTTTTTAAATATTAATGTATTTATTTTGAGAGACAGTGCACAGAGAGGAGCAAGAGAGAGAGAGACAGAATCCCAAGCAGGCTCCACGCTGTCAGCACAGAGCCCGCTGTAGGGCTCAAGATCACAAACTGTGAGATCATGACCCGAGCCAAAATCAAGAGCCGAACACTTAACTGACTGAGCCACCCAGGTGCCCCTAAGGAAAAGATGTTAAATAATAACAAGGAAGAAGAGGAAGAGGAAGAGGAGGTAGCTTGAGTAAAAACCAGAACTATGTACTGAAATCTCTGTCAGACAGTGAGTTTGGTATGTGACATCAGACAAGCCACTCACCCCCTTTTCTCACTGTAAAATGGGATATCTACATGAGCACCTGGGATTGCTGTAGAGTTAAATGCAAGGATTCATTAAGCAGTTGGCAAAATGTCTGGCACATGATTCTTTTGCTGTTAATAATACAGCTTCCCTGCTTTGGTGTCTGGTGACAAAGTGCAGTACAAGTGATTCTTTTGGGGTTTTCTGGCAAGTAGCCCTTGGTTTGGCCCAGCCAGTATCCCTTTTTCTAATTACAGGACCTCTCTTCCTTGCGGGAAACTGATTCTGGTGGCTGGATGGGACCAGTACAACCACCTTTAGCCACAGGGAAGGCATATAACCAGATGTGGTCAGTCACAGCTTCCCACGCCCCTGGCCTCAATGATGGGCTCTGGAATGGCAGGTGACCACAACAAAGCCAATCCAGTCCCTTCCAAGAGGCCTGATATGTGAATTCCAGGAAAAAGAGAGAGAAGGTCTTTCTTCCTCTGGGGCTTGGGGCAGCTCCAAGAGACAAGATTTGTGAGAAAGAAGCCAGGGAAAGTTCAAGCAGAGCCAAGAGAAGGAGAGCTCAAACCTGATGATCTTCAACATCCAACTGCATGAGAATCTGGCTCCACTCTCTGGACTTTCCAGTCACATGAGCCAATAAAGTCCCCACTGGGCTCAATGCAGTGGGGTTTTCTCAGACTTATGACCAAGAGTCCTAAGTAATTCAGATTGTTGCTAGGTAGACCAGAGCTCAGACCAGACCGGAAGCCTGAGCTCCAAGACAGATTCTCTTCCATCTGGAACAGAGAAGGACAAAGAACTCAGCATCCCTGCTGCATTCTGGCAAGTCTGTAGCATATATCACCGCAGCAGACAAAAGCAGAAGAGGAGGATACCAGCAGAGGCCAAGGTCATTTGAAAGGATTATCTGCTAGGAGCCAAATTAAATGTATATTGAATTTTTAAATTGTTTTTTTCCTATAAAATGTATCTTACCTTATCCTTTCATATTTCCTTTCCATATTAGAAAAAAAACATTTGCTCCTGCCTCAGGCTGGGATTTGGTGTTAACTCTAAAGGAAAGAATGAAAATATCTTTCCTCCCTCCAACCCCAACTCCCCATGTAAACACTAGCGTCTGGTTCCAAAAAGTGAAACTTTCTTTTAAAAAAACAAAACAATTTTTTGATGTTTATTTTTTATTTTTGAGAGAGTGAGAGGGGGAAGGTGGGGAAGGAGCAGAGAGCAGGAGACACAGAATCTGAAGCAGGCCCCAGGTTCTGAGCTGTCAGCACAGAGCCCAACACGGGGCTGGAACCCACGAACCCTGAGATCATGACTGGAGGCAAAGTCTGATACTTAACCAACTGAGCCATCCAGGTGCCCCAAAAAGTGAAACTTTCTTACACTTGAGGAAAGGGAAACAAGTTTTGAGTTGCTGATGATTTGAGGTCCTGTCTATTGAGCCATTATGCTGCTTTGTACTTCATCAAGAATCAAACGATAGCTATGATTTCACTCATATGTGGAATTTAAGAAACAAAACAAATAAACATGGGGGGGGGAGATAGAAGGAATCAAACCATAAGAGACTCTTAACTATAGAGAACAAACTGAGGGTTGATGGAGGGAAGTGTGTGGGGGATGGGCTAAATGGGTGATAGGCATCAGGGAGGGCACTTCCTGTGATGAGCACTGGGTGTTACATGTAAGGAATGAATCACCAAATTCTACACCTGAGACCAATATTATACTATATGTTAACTAACTAGAAATTAAATAAAATTTTGAGGAATAAAAGGGAAATTACTAAATATTTTTTCCTATTTAAAAGAAAAAAATGTAAAAGAAACTATAAAAACTGCAACTTTTTAATGGTTAAATGCCTTTGTAATGAGTTATGTTTGATTAATCCATTTATACCATTGGAACTGGGTTGATATGAGAGGAAATTCAGGGGGAGATGATGTCTATATTATCATAGTTGCATCATTCTCTACCGTTGTCCATTCTACGGTATGTACGTTCATCACGTGTATAATTAAGTATAATAAAATACTCAGAGCCTTAAAAAAAAAGAATCACATGATAGAAAAGAAAGGAAGAGGGCTTTTGCATATTGGAAGAATAAAGATTTGGGCTGGAACCAGAGTAGGGAGGGGCCAAAGAGAAGAGGCTCTGGGGCAAAGTTTAGAAACTTTCCCTTGTTTGTAGGTGTCCTCTCTGGAAAGTCAGAGTTGCCAGAGAGGGAAGAAATCTACTGGTGGGGATACTACCTGAGTACCCAGAAGCCAGGCTGAGCCCAGACCACTTAGGACAGGGATACTCATCAGGTTACTGTTTGTGGGAGGACAGGAGCATCACCTGGCCTCTATCCAGGAGCTCACCAACTGCTGGGTCTAGTCTGAGATGCAGCTGCAGTGCTTGGACCTGCAGTCTTCAGAGGCTACGTAATCTGACTGCTGTGAAGCTATTTCCTGTATTGTCTCAACCCTAGGAAACCAGTAGATAGTTCTTACAGGGGAGGAGATTATGGAAAGGAGTTCCTATACTTGTATTTTCAGGCCATGCTGGGTGCCTAGGGTGTCCAGAGCAAGGAGACTCATTTGGACAAATAACTATCACATGACTATTAGCAAAGCATGGACACACAGAGGGCAATCAGGAAGCTACAAGCAATCGGAGCATTTATTTCAATTTCTCATTGCCTAAAGCAGTAGACTTCAAAATTTTGTAACTGAAAACCCATTCAGTAAAAATTGGAATGTTGGCTCTCTATATATACAGTGGACCCTTGAACAACATGGGTTTGAACTGCATAGTTTCACTTAAACGTGGATTTTTAAAATATGGTACAGTATAAATTTATTTCTCTCCCTTGTGACATTCTCGATAACATTTTTCTCTAGATTACTGTATTGTAAGAATACAGTACATAATACATACAACATGCAAAATATGTCTTCATTGACTATTTATGTTCTTGGTAAGGCTTCTAGTCAACAGAAGGTTTTAGTAGTTAAGTTTTTGGGGAATCAAAAGTTATACACCAGGGGCTCCTGAGTGGTTCAGTCAGTTAAGCATCCAACTCTTTATTTCAGCTCAGGTCATGATCTCACTGTTTCATGTGTTCGAGGCCCACATCGGGTTCTGCACTGACTGTGAGGAGCCTGCTTAGGATTCTCCCTCTCTCTCTGCCCTTCCCTCAGCTCATGTCTCTCTGTCTCTCTCAAAATAAATAATAAACTTTAAAAAATGTTATACATGTTTTTTTTGCCTGTATAGGAGCTCAGCACCATTAACCCCTATGTTGTTCAAAGGCCACTGTATTTACTTATTTATGAATTATATACAGGTGCCATAGTTCTATTATGTGTATTATAAAACACACTCCCCCAAAAAAGCGTTTTAAAAGACAACAAAGAAGTAAATAATATTTCTATTAAACATCTTACTGAGTATATTATTGGCCAATATACAGTTAGGGTAAGGTTTGACATTAGCAATGGTGATATAAATTTATATATTTTTTATTTTTTAACATTTATTCAGTTTTTAAGAGACAGTGTGAGCAGGGCAGGGACAGAGAGAGGGAGACACAGAATCGGAAGCAGGCTTCAGGCTCTGAGCTGTCATCGCTCAAACTGATGAACTTGAGATCATGACCTGAGCTGAAGTCGGACACTTAACTGACTGAGCTACTCAGGCACCCATAAATTTATACTTTAAATAAGCTTGTCTTGATTCACTTTTTTGGGTCAACCTCTTATTGGATGATTATATTGTCACTATTTTTACCTCATGTTGTGTTTCACCGAGAACTTGCTTCTACTTAGAAATAGAACTGTTGGATCCACCATCTGCCCACACTTTGCTTGTTGTTTGCATTATTAGTGCCACCTTAAATCCATAAAGAACTCAAAGCCACTCATCTATATTGTGCAGGTTAAATGAAAAGTAATCTTTAAAAATAATATGTAAGTCCATTTAGTCAAGCAAGTGTACAGACAAATACACCAGAAACAAGCAAAGGGGTGCAGTCCCCATCATCAGCACCTCCACCTGAGGGACACTCTGTCCCCTTTCATGATTCCTTAAGTCCTATAAAGCATGTGGCCACACACATATGGACCATGTGGAATAAGGGTCCAGTAAGTACTAGATATTTAATTTGCTTTTTTAGGTTATAAATAAATAAAAGAGAAATTCTACTGTTCTTCCAACGGCTTACTGGATCAATTGTCACAGCCCTGTCCAAGACCGAGGAGGTAGCCAGGTCCCCTTCCAGCACCTCTCCCCCTTCTCAGCTACCCTGCAGCTAGAGAAACCCAGTTGCCACCACCAAATCCTTCCATTCCCTGCCAGGGAAAGTCCAGATTCCTTAGCAGGGCACAGAAACTTTTGCACCAGGTTGCTGTACCCTTCTAGTTCTTTCCCTTTCCTCTTCCCACATACACTCTGTGGCCCAAAGCAGCAGACACCTTCTCTAACAAACCAGGTTCTTCTAAAGTTTTGCAGTTGCTCTTTTCTCTGCCACAAATGTCTGCCTTTAACTTTGCCTTCCTATAAATCTCCAACTCATCCCTCCAATTCCAAGTCACACGTTACTCACTCTGTAACCCATGGAATT
Organism: Hyaena hyaena; assembly: GCF_003009895.1. Lineage (NCBI taxonomy): Eukaryota > Metazoa > Chordata > Mammalia > Carnivora > Hyaenidae > Hyaena > Hyaena hyaena. The sequence goes on from NW_024080666.1 coordinate 59,984, forward strand.
AACCATCAACTCAAGGTACAAGGACAGTCACACCTCTTTTCTTTTCCCACTTAATTATTTAAGTACACACTTTTCTCTTGGGACTTTCCCCATATCCTTTCTGTTCTTCTTTCTAACAGACCAGAGGGGCTTACTTTATCCCAAGCATCAATCCACTTCCGAAACCCAGTAGAGAGAATTGGAGTCTGAGCCGATTGCTGCTCTCACCTCTCATTTCCACATTGTGTTGTCTTGGAAACCTTGGGCACTTTGTCACTGTGTACATGTCACACAGCCCCATCAACGCGATCCACACTCTTGTGATGCTCCAGCTGGCCCAAGTCCCTTCATAGCCCCTATACTTGGACTCCAGGGTACCTTTTTAGGTCCATATGTACAACCACCCACTGTCCCCAAAGCTCACATTCTCAAAACGGGATTGATCCTGAAAGACATCAGGCTTCAGTAACACCTTGGGCGAAACCAGGTCCCCAGCAAAAACACTTGGGCCTTTGGGTTAAAACCTAAGTATAGATAATTCCTTTCTTCAAAGCAATTTTATTTTAGGAGGCTAGTAATTATGCCTCCCTTCACCACTTATCTTTTGTATACTCTGGGCTTCCTTAGCAAACTGACCATGACCTCCTTGACTACCAACACTGCACATGAAGGCATGAAGCAGCTTCTGCTAAGCCACTCAAAAAAAAAAAAAAAAAAGAAGAAGAAGAAAAATAAGTCTTCTTGCTACACCTTTACCTCAGAGCACCTTCAAACTGGAGCAGGACCCTACTATCTGCATTTAGTTATTCCTGTACCAAGAATAGCTGGCAGCTTATTAGACTAACAAAAAAGAAAAGCCAGTCTCCAAGAGGCCACCAATCCCCACCTCATATACACAAAGTCCCCCCTGACCACCCTCACCCTCAGCATACAGCCACAATGAGTCAGATACCATGTGGCCATAGCACTTGCTTCATAGATCATGTTATGGACTAAATTCTGTCTCCCCCACTCCCCACCCCAAAAAAAGAAAAGAAAAAAACCTCATAGGTTGGAGTCCTAACCCAAATACCTCAGAATGTGACCATATAGGGAGACAATCTTTATAGAGCTGATTAAGTTAAGATTAGGTCATTAGTGTGGGCCCTAGTACAATATGACCAGTGTCCTTATAAGAAGAAGACATCTGAACACAGACACACACAAAGTGAAGACAAATGTGATGCCGCAAGGTGAAGATGGCCATCTACAAACCAAGGAAAGAAGCGTCCCAAGAAACCAACGCTGCCGACACCTTGATCTTGGATTGCCAGCCTCCAGAACCATGAAAAAAAAAAAGTCTATGGTGTAAGCCACCCAGTCTGTACTGCCTTATTCCTGCAGCCCTAACAAACCAGTGTAGACCTTTTTGTCTACTAGGGACAATTTTGTCTATTAGAGAATTTGGTCTACTAGACAATTTTGTCTAGTAGGGAAAAATCCTTGCTTGTTCGTTCTCATCCATCTCGGTCATTTCCAGGGCTCTGCCCAGTCCCTGGTCATTCTAAGTGCTCTGAGAGCATGTGTTACTGAAAGGAGGAAGGGATGAAAGGAAACAGGGCACAAGAGCTGACAGAGGGCTCAGTCCTCAGAGTTACCACTGTATAGTCCATCTTCTAAGTTTTTTAAGCTGTGTTCCTCTCATGCCAAAAGGAATCACTCAGCAATTTATGTTATTTTTCCTCTTCTCTGGCTTCTAACCATGCTTACGTAAATCATGGGTGAGTCGGACCACGTGGAGGGCTTGCTGTGAGCAGCGGACTGTTAGAAGAAGCGTAAGGAGAGGGCTGCAGCAGCGCCCAGCAGTGCTACCCAAGGGAAATACAACCCCACACCATGTACACAATTTTTAATTTTCTAGTAACCACGTTAAAACGTTTTTAAAGAAATAAGTTAATTTTAGTATATCTTATTTAATTCCAAATATCCAAAATATTATCAGTTCAACATATAATCACTTTAATATTTTTAAATATTTTAAAAATTTTTAAAAACTAATGAGATATTTTACATTCTTTTTCTTTTTTTGTACTAAGTCTTCAAAACGTGGTATGCATTTCACACTCACAGCAAATTCTGTCCTGTAATTCTGGTTAGCCACATTTCACATGCTAACTACTCACACATGGCTAGTGGCTACTGCATTGGGCAGCAACGGAGTGTCAGCGGTTAACAACACAGACTTTGGAATCAAGGGGACATGAGCTTGCATCCTGATCCATCACTGACTCACTGAACTTCTTTGTGCTTCAGATTCTGCATCTCTAAAATGGGAGCTAATATGTCCTATGGCTAAGGTAAGGGTCTCATGAAGTAACCCAAGTAAAGCTCTCCACACAATGTCTGATGCAATAGCATCTACATGTGCCAGGCTCTATGTTATTTAACTTACATGATTAATACTCCATGAACTGCAGTGATTATTATTCTCAATGATTAGTGCTAAAAGGACAAAAGTTGAAGCAATTTCTCCATCAGCGACCTGATGAATAATCTCCCTCCAGCTCTGTTTTTCAACTTAAAAAATGGGAACAATGAATGCATCTACCTCCAAAAATAAATATGACCTTCCTATGGAAGCAACATGATACCTCAAAATATTCATGTTAGTTTGGGCATCTTCAGTTTACAACACTAGACCACAGTTGGGGAAAAAACAAAGACAGAAGTTAGAGCCTTTTTCTTTGCATATACTTTCTCATTAGCTCACTTCAAAACACCTCTAGGCAGAGAAATTGCTTGTCATTCAAATCCCTGAGCTGATCTGAGTCCTATGGTGCTCATTTATTCTTGAGAGAGAGAGAGAGAGCTTCTCCAAAATCTATTCAGCCACTATTTCTAAATTATGAGTACATAAAAAGAGATATACCTTATTTTGTGAGGTCTTATAACTCACCCTCACATAGCACAAGTGATAAATACAAGCAGGAGGCTCCTTGTTAAAATATGTGTATTAGATATATTGCTGTATCTACTGTATATTTTCATTTTGGCATGCAGGAGCTCTCCTCTACCTTACAATAATAAATTATATAACCTCAGCCATAAAATAACTTTGAATAACAGGACACTAAATCATTGTAATGATATTTTGTGCTCTGTAACTACTTTCAATTTTAGATCTCAAAGCACTTTACAAACACTAATTAGCTCTAGCATTGTATGAGATTAGTTTTTCCCCTTTATTGAGATACGCTTGACAAATAAAAATTATATATATTTAAGATCTATAACATGATGCTTTGCTATATATATCTATTGTGAAATGATTTCTACAATCAAGCTAGTTAACATATCCATCATCCTACGTAGCTTGGGGCTTTTGGGGGGCAGCTGTTAGTTTTTGCAGTGAGAATGCTTAAGTTCTCCTCTTTTTGCATATTTTAAGTACACAATATGGTATTATTAACTATAGTCACCATGCTATACATTGCATCTCCAAAACTTCCTCATCCCACATAACAGAAACTTTGTATCCTTTAACAAATATCTCCCTATTCCCCTTACCTCCCAGCCCCTGGCAATTACCATTCTACTCTCTGCTTTTGCAAATGTGATCATTTTATATTCTTCATATAAGTGAGGTCATACATTATTTGCCTTTTTGTGTCTGACTTATTAACTTAGCATAATGCACTCTAAGCTCATTCATGTTTCACAAATGCCAAGATCTTCTTTTATAAAGATGAATGATGTGTGTGTGTGTGTGTGTTTATGTGTTTGTGTACTACATTTTTTTTAGATCTATTCATCTGTTGATAGATGCTTAGATTGTTCGCATATCTTGTCTAGTGTGCCTTAAAACTAAAATGAGTCTCTTGAGGATATTGTTGTGTCTTGTTTTTATTATCTATTCAGTCTATATCTTTTGTTACCTATTCAGTCTATATCTTTTGATTAGAGAATTTAATCCATTTACATTTAAAGTAATTATTGATAGGAAAGGGCTTACCCTTCCTATTTTGTTAATTGCTTTTAGACATTTATAATTCCTTTCTCCCTCGATTGCTGTTTCCTTAGTGATTTGATTATTTTTTTTTTGTAGTTGTATACTCTGATTCCTTTGTCTTTCTCTTTTATGTGTCTTCTAAAGGTCTTTTCCTTCTGATTACCATGAGACTTATATAAAACAGCTTACAACAGTCTATTTTAAGCAGATAACAACTTCATTGCATGCAAAAACTCCACACTTTTCTTACTCCTGCCTCTCCATTTTCTACTATTGATGCCACAATTTACATCTTTTTATACTGTGTACCCATTAACAATTATTGTACCTATACTTTTTTTTTTTTTTTAAGTAAGCTCTACATCCAACATGGGGCTTGAACATACAACCCTGAAATCAAGAGTTGCTGGGAATGTAAACTGGTACAGCCCCTCTGGAAAACAGTGTGGAGGTTCCTCAGGAAACTAACAATAGAACTCCCCTATGACCCAGCAATAGCACTGCTAGGAATTTACCCAAGGGATACAGAAATGCTGAGGCATAGGAGCACATGTACCCCAATGTTCATAGCAGCACTCTCCACAATAGCTAAAACATGGAAAGAGCCTAAGTGTCCATCAACGGACGAATGGATCCAGAAGCTGTGGCTTATCTATACCATGGAATACTACATGGCAATGAGAAACAATGAAATCTGGCCATGTGTAGCAACATGGATGGACCTTGAGGGTGTTATGCTGAGCAAAATAAGTCAGGCAGAGAAGGACAAATATCATATGTTTGCACGTATAGGAGGTTTGGGAGGAACTTAACTGAGGAACAAGGGGGAGAAGAAAGGGGGAAATGATGGGGGAAGGGAGAGAGGCAAACCATGAGAGACTCTTGAATGCTGACAAAACCTGAGGACTGATGGATGTGGGGCGGGGGGAGGATGGGCATGGAGGAGGGCACTTGTGGGGATGAGCACTGGGTGTTATGTGGAAACCAATTAGACAATAAACTATTTGTAAAAAAAGAAAAAGAAAAAGAAAAGAAAGAAATCAAGAGTTGCATGCTATACTGAGCCAGCCAGTTGCCTCAATAGTTACTTTTAAAATTTCTAATTTTTTCTTTTATATTACAGTTAAAAGTGATTTCTGCACCACCATTACAGTATTAGATTATTCCAAAATTAACTATATACTTACCTTTCCCAGTAAGTTTTACACTTGCATATGTTTTTATGTTACTAATTAGTGTTTTTCATTTTAGCTTGAACTCTTTTTTAGCATTTATTATAAAGCAGGTCTAGTGGTGACGAACTCTTTCAACTTTGTTTGTCTGAGAGGTTATCTCTCCATTTTTAAAGGCTGGCCACACAGAGAAAGCAACACCTTCTGAAAAAGGTGCCATCATGGTCTCCAGCATCCTACTCTGTAGAAGACCCCAGCAGCCTTCTCCACTGAGGATCTCAACAGCTCTTACAGATCCACATATCCTTCACAGGTTTTACCACGGAGGACATCATGGTGGTTGCCATCCATGGACACTAGCAGCCTGCTCTACAGAGGATACCACTAGTTTTTACAGCTGAGGAAACCCATAACAGCCACTATGGACCCCCATGGTTTTCACCACTGAGAATTCCAGTTTTCATCTTTGTGAACTACAACTTCCTCCCCCATGAAATCCACCCTAGCCTGCACCCCTCGATGACCTGGCCCTGGGATCCAGTGCAACCACGGTGTGGGTGTCCACAACCAGCCCTGACCCCTACTGCCACACAAATGCTCACCTCCAGCCTCTACAATCATGCACATGCCTACCCATGGCCACCCCAGTCCCCACTGCTGGCCCCCACCACAACACATCACATATCTCTAGCCCCAGTGCTGCTTACCTACCCAGGCACACTCACTACTGGGTTCAGAGGCTCTGCTGAGGATAGACTCACATGCACCATAAACCATCATACATTTTGCTACCAAGAACCATACAAGGACTTCTTCAAATGGAGTCCAAAGCACACTCAACAGCAACATGGAAGCATATCAATGTATAAATCGCACATATAAAGACAAATATACAATCAAATACAGAATAATATAACATTCTAACACACAAATTACCCATAACCCTAGGGGCGCCTGGGTGGCTTAAGCGTCTTAAGCGTCGGTTAAGCGTCTGACTTTCGCTTAGGTCGTAATCTCGCGGTTCGTGGGTTCGAGCCCCATGTCGGGCTCTGTGCTGACTGCCAGCTCAGAGCCTGGAGCCTATTTCAGAGTCTGTGTCTCCCTCTCTCTCTTCCCCTCCCCTGCTCACGCTGTCTCTCTCTCTCCTAGAAATAAATAAGAATATTTTTTAAAAAAATTACCCATAACCCTAATATATAAAATTTTAAAACAAAAGTATAGAGAGTAACTATAGCCACAAAAATTCAGTAATGGACTAACAATGTAAAAAGAACTCTGACTTCAATAACACAAAGTATGCAGGGAGTAAAACTGTAGAGTTTTTGTACATAACTGAACTTAAGTTGTTAGCAAACTAAAATAGATCATCATAAATACAAGAAGATGTATATGAGCCTCATGATAACCACACGAGGAAAACTTTTAGTAAATACACAAAAGATAAAAAGAAAGTGATCAAGCCAAATCACCACCAAAATATTAACAAAAATAGCAAATAACAAAAGAGGACATCAAGAGAAGAGAGGAACAAATGAACCACAAAACGGACAGAAAATAATTAACAAAATGGCAATGGGAAGTCCCTACCTACTAATAAATACTTTAAATGTAAATGGATTGAACTCTCCAATCAAAAGCCTAGCTTAAAAGGCACGAGAGGGGCACCTGTGTGGCTCAGTCAGTTAAGTGTCTGACTTTAGCTCAGGTCAGGATCTCACGGTTCATGGGGTTGAGCCCTGTGTTGGGCTCTGTGCTGACAGCTAGCTCGGAGACTGGAGCCTGTCTTTGAATTCTCTATCTCCCCCTCTCTCTACCCTCCCCTGCTCACGCTGTCTCTCTCTCTCAAAAATAAATAAAAAACATTTTAAAAAGTTAAAAAATAAAAGGCACAGGAATAGCTGAAGAGATTAAACAAACAAACTTTGGACATAAAGACATGAATGAACTGAAAGGGAAGCTACAAAAAAAGATACTCCATGCAAATTTTAACCGAAAGTTTAGGGGTAGCTATACTTACAACAGACAAAATAGACTTCAAGCAAAAAAACTTGAACTGGAGACAAAGGTCATTATACAATGATAAGGGTGGTCAACTCAACAAAAAGATATAACAATTATAAATATATATGCCATTCAGAGCAGCTAACTTTATAAAACAAACATTGACAGAGATGAAAACAGGAATTGATAGTGGTGCTATAATAGTAGGAGGCTTCAACACTCCCCTGTCAATAATGGACAGAACACCCAGGCAGAAAATCAATAAGGAAATAGCTTACTTGAAAACAACATAGACCAAATGGGCCTAATAGACATATATAGAATTTTCCACCAAACAGTAGCAGAATACACATTCTTCTCAAGCACACATAGAACATTCTCCAGGATAGATCACATGTTTGGTCACAAAACAAGTCTTAATAAATTTAAGAACACTGAATTCATACTAAAGGTCTTCTCAGACCATAGTGAAATGAAACTAGAACTCAATAGCAGAAAACAGGAGAATTCACAAATGCATGTAAACCAAACAACACACTGTTGAACAACCATTGGGTAAAAGAAAAAGTTAAAAGGAAATTTTCAAAAAACACCTGAGGCCAACAAAAACAAAACTACAACTTATCAAAACTTATGGGATGCAGCAAAAGCAGTACTAAGGAAATTTTATAGCAATAAATGTCTACATTGAAAAAGAAAGGCTATCTCAAGTAAACAACATAATTTATAAGTCAAGGAATTAGAAAAAGAACAAACTAAACTCAAAATTAGAAGAAGAGAAATAATAACAATTAGAGAAGAAATAGAAAATAGAAAAAAATTTTAAATCAACAAAACTAAGATTTAAAAAATCAACAAACCTTTAGTTAGAAAGAAAAAAAGAGAGAGAAGACTCAAAATTTAAAAATAAAAGAGATGGGCACCTAGGTGGCTCAGTCTGTTAAGTGTCCGACTTTGGCTCAGGTCATAATCTCACCACTTGTGAGTTCAATCCGTGCATCGGGCTCTGTGCTGACAGCTCAGAGCCCGGAGCCTGCCAAATCTGTGTCTCCCTCTCTCGGCCCCTCACCTGCTCATGCTCTGTCTCTGTATCTCAAAAATAAATAAATATTTTAAAAAATGAATGAGAAGAGGGGAGCCTGGGTGGCCTAGTCAGTTAGCCGTCCGACTTTCGCTTAGGTCATGATCTCGCGGTTCGTGGGTTCAAGCACCACGTCGGGCTCTGTGCTGACTGCCAGCTCGGAGCCTGGAGCCTGTTTCAGTCCGTGACTCCCTCTCTCTCTCTGACCCTTCCCTGCTCATGCTGTCTCTCTCTCTCTAAAGAAAAAAAAAAATGAATGAGAAGACATTATAATGGATGCCAGGAATAAAAAAGATCATAAGCGATTATTATGAACGATTATATGTCAACAGATTGGATAACCTAGAAAAAAATGGATAAATTTCTAGAAATATATAACCTACCAAGAATAACTCAAGAAAAAAATAGAATACACTGATAACAAACAAGGAGAGTGAATCAGTAATTGAATACCTTTCAACAAGCCAGGACCAGATGGCTTCACATGCAAATTCTACCAACAGTCAAAGAAGAAGTAATACCAGCCCTCCTAAATTCTTCCAAAACATAGAAGACGGAACATTTCCAAACTAATTTTACAAGGCCCACATGACCCTGATTCCAAAGCCAAACAAAAACATAAGAAAAGAAAGCTATAGGCAATACCCCTGGTGCACATGGATGCAAAAATCCTCAATAAAATACTGCAAATCAAATTCAACAGCACTGCAAAAGCATCATATACTATGATCAACCGGAATTCATTCCTGTGATGCAAGGATGGTTCAATACATGAAATTCAGTCAATGTGATACATCATATATTAACATAATTTTTAAAATATTTATTTATTTTGAAAGAGAGAGGAAACATGAGTGGGGAAGGGAAGAGCGAGAGGGAGAGAGAGAGAGTCCCAAGCACTAAGAGTGCAGAGACTGATCCAGGGCTCGATCCCACAAACCATGAGATCATGACCTGAGCGAAAATCAGAAGTTGGACACATAACTGACTAAGCCACCCAGCCACCTCTAACACAATTTTAAAAATCACATCATCATATCAACAGATGCAGAAAAGGTATTTGACTAAAGTCAACATTTTTACATGATGAAAACTCTTAACAAAATACGTATAGGAGGAACATGCATCAACAAAATAAAGGCCATATATGAAAAACCCAGGGCTATCATCATAATCAATGGGGAGAATCTGAAGGCTTTTCTTCTAAGATCTGGAACAAGACAAGAATGCCTACTATCACCACTGCTATTCAATATAGTACTGGAAGTCCCAGCCAGACCAATCAGGCAAGAGAAAGAAATAAAAGACATCTAAAAGAAGAAGTAAAATTATCTGTGTGCAGACATGTTCATATATGTAAAAAACTGAAAATACTCAGAAAAACAGAAAACTTAATAGAATGAATAAATTCAGTAAAGTTGCAGGACACTAATTTGACATATAAAAGTCAATAATGTCACTATACACTAACAACAAACTATCTGAAAGAGGAATTAAGGGAATAATCTCACTTACATTAGCAACAGAAAGAATAAAATACTTAGGAATTACTTAACCAAAGAGGTAAAAGACATGTACACTGAAAATTATGAAACATTGATGAAGGAAATTTAAAAAGCCACAAGAAAAAGGACAGACATCCCATATTCATGGACTGAAAGAATTAATTTTGCTAAAAATGTCCATACCTCCCCCAGTAATCTGCAGATTCAATGCAATCCCTATTAAAATTCCAAAGATGTTTCCTTTTTTTAAAATTTTTTTAAATGTTTTATTTATTTTTGAGAGACAGAGAGACAGTGTGAGCAGGGGAGGGTCAGAGAGAGAGGGAGACACAGAATCTGAAGCAGGCTCCAGGCTCTGAGCTAGCTGTCAGCACAGAGCCTGACACGGGGCTCCAACCCACGAACCGTGAGATCATGACTTGAGCCGAAGTCAGACGTTTAACCGATTGAGCCACCCAGGTGCCCCCAAAGATGTTTTCTACAGAAATAGAAAAACAATCCTAAAATTCATGTGGAACTATAAAAGACCGCAAATTGTCAAAGCAATCTTGAACTAGAACAACAAAGCTAGAGGCATCACAATTTCTGATTTCAAATTATATTATAAAACTAGAGTAATCAAAAACAGTATGGTGCAGGCATGGAACCAAAGGAACAGAGAAAAAAACCCAGAAATAAACTCAGGCATTTGCTGTCAACTGATCTTTGGCAAGGCTGCCAAGAACACACGATGGGGAAAGGACAGTCTCTTCAACAAATGGTGCTGGAAAAACTGGAAATCTACATGCAAAAGAATGAAACTGAACCCCTATCTCACACCAGATACAAAAATCAAATCAAAATAAAATAATGATATAAAACTTGAAACTGTAAAACTCCTAGAAGAAAACCTTATTGACATTGACCTTGGCAATAATTTTTTGGATGTAACATCAAAAGCATAGGTAACAGGGGCACTTAGCTGGCTCAGTCCATAGAGCATGTGACTGTTTATCTAGGGGTTGGGAGTTCAAGCCCCATGTTGCACATAGAGCCTATGAAAGAAAGAGAGAGAGAGAGGGAGAGAGAGAGAGAAAAAGGAAGGAAGGAAGGAAGAAAGGAAGGAAGGAAGGAAGGAAGGAAGGAAGGAAGGAAGGAAGGAAGGAAGGAAGGAAGGAAGGAAAGTACAGACAACAAAGGCAAACATAAACAAGTATGGTTAATCAAACTAAAATGCTTCTAAAAAGCATAGCAAAGGAAACAGTCAACAAAATGAAAAGGCAATCTACTGAATGGGAAAAAATCTTTGTAAATCCTATATCCAATAAAGGGTTGATACCCAAAATATATAAGGAACTCATACAATTCAATACCCAGAATACAAATAATCTGATTGAAAAACGAGGGAAAGACCCAAGTAAACACTTCTCAAAAGAATAAATTCAAATGTCTAATAGGTAAATGAACAGACGCTTGGCATCTCTTATCATCCAGGAAATGCTAATCAAAAAGCCACAGTAATGATGTCACCTCTTACCTGTTAGGATGGCTATTATCAATAAGACAAAGGATAACAAATGCTCATGGGGATAGGGAGAAAAGGGAATCCTTGTGCACTGCTGGTGGGAATGTAAATTAGTACAGTCATTATGGAAAGTAGTATGAAGATTCCTCAAGAAATTAAAAATAGAACTACTTGTATGGTACTCAGCAATCCCACTTCTGGCTGTATATCCAAAGGAAATGAAGTCAGTATCTCAAAGAGATATCTGCACTCCCATGTTCATGGCAGCGTTATTCACAGTAGCAAAAATATGGTAAGAACCCAAATGTCCTTCAGCAGATAAAGAAAGAAAGGAAATGTGATCCCAACAGACCACATGTTGTGTGATTCCATTTATATGAAAAGTCCAGAACAGGAAAATCTAAAGAGACAGACAGTAGATTGGTGGCTGCCTGGGTCTGTGGGGGGCCGGGGGAGGGGGGAATTGGGATGTAATTGTTGATAGGAGCAGGATTCCTTTATGGCATGATGAAAATGTTCTAAAATTGATTGTGAATATACTAAAAACGCTGATCATATTGGTGAATTGTATGGTATGTGAATTCTATCTCAATAAAAATTATCATTTACCAAAAAAAAAAGGTTAAATGCAATAAGCTTTATCCTGAAAGAGAATAGGGACATTAGTGGAAAAACTAGTGAAGTATGAATAAAACCCATACTGTACTTAGTAGTAATATAATGATACTGGTTTCTTCGCTTTAACAAACATACTGTGGCAATGTACGTTGGTAACAATAGTAGAAATGGGAAAGGGTATGTAAGAATTCTCTGCAATTTCTTCAAACTTGCTGTAAACCTATAATTATCCCAAATAAAAAGATTTTTTAAATATTAAAACACATACACAGAGAAAGATCTTTTTTTGTAATAACATTCAAAGCGCATTTATAAACATGGGAAACTACTATATATTGTTTGGGGACACAAGTGCAAAATAGGATGTGAAAATATGTATGGGCATGATAAACACCAAAATCAGGAGAGTGCTGATCTCTGATTAAGAAGAGAGTAGAACATGGGGCGCCTGGGTGGCTTAGTCGGTTAAGCGTCCGGCTTTCGCTTGGGTCATGATCTTGCGGTTTGTGGTTTCGAGCCCCGCGTCGGGCTCTGTGCTGACTGCCAGCTCAGAGCCTGGAGCCTGTTTCAGTCTGTGACTCCCTCTCTCTCTGACCCTCCCCTGCTCACGCTGTCTCTCTCTCTCTCCTAGAAATAAATTTTTTAAAAAAACATTAAAAAAAAAAAAAAGAAGAGAGTGGAACAGAAACTGGAAGACATCGTAATACTTTCTTTTTTAATTAAAAAACATCCAAAGCAAAGAGAGGAAAATATTAAGTTAAACCAGAAGGTGTCCCAGGCATCTATTATTTTATTCCTTCTATGCCATGATATGTTTGAGATATTCTCTTTTAGACCTATGAATCAGGCAACGTTTGTGAACACCTCATGCGTCAAGTGCTAGTGTTGTGGATTGGAAAGGTATGACAAATGGTTGTATGTGATTAGGACTTGTGCAGGTAAGATCCAGTTCATCGCTGCTAAGAATGGCTATTTACTCACAAGAAGAACACACACATTTGTCATCACAGACCACTTGATTTTACCGTTAGGATGCTCGCTGCCTAAAATCGTACATGCTGTGACCTTGGGCAAGCCACCTAAACTCTCCTTGTCTCAGCTTTCTCCATGGTCAATGGAGATAATAATAGTGTCTTTCACACTATGTTGGGAGGATTATATGACATTATCCACGCAGAGTAGTGGCTCTGTCACCCAGGGGACATTTGGCAATGTCTGGAGATATTTTTGATTGCTACAAATTGGGGGGTGGGATGCTACCAGCATCTGGTTTATAGAGGCCAGGAATGCTGCGAAACATCCTAAAATGCACAGCACAGCCTCTCAGAACAAAGACGTATCCAGTCCCAAATGTCAGTCATGCCAAGATGGAGGAACCCTACTATAAAATGTTTAACACAGTGCCTGGTGCATAAACTGTGTTCTATGCTGTTAGCTGCCGTAATACCACCATCATTACTGCCGTAATGTAATACCAGAGGAGACCCGAACACATTGGTACCTGGATGTATCTTCTTTGGCCTGTTTAATAGGTATTTAAATTGGCCCCGACACAGTCTGCACTGTTGTCAGGATGACCACCTTGCCGAGCATTCCTTTAGAAAATAAGAAGCGTCATCTTTCTCCTTTGCTGTTTACAACTCTGCTCTTCCCTTCCCCTCCGCTGTCATTTTTTATTTCCACTTTGTAGCTGCATTAATTAACCCTGGAAAGGGTTCTGGATGCCCATTGACAGAAAGGACGTTTGCTTTCAAAGATAAAACTGTATCATTATCAAGCCTCCTCCCACAGCCCGAGAAAACAGCCTTCGGAAAGAGGCGCTCTGGGAAAACGATGGCAAATTATCCATTGTTAACCTTGGGCTGCTTTTAAAAAGAAAACATTTTGAAAGGAAAGAAAAGCAAAGACAAAGCAAATAGTACTCAAGTAAGTTGTGTGCCCACTACCAGGACCCAACATTGTAGCTGCTAAGCTAGTAAACAGTGGGTCAATCAACAGCCACATTGAAATGGTCCATATGGGGGACCTACTCAACTTACCCCATTTTCTGTAAAGAGAAGCTCCTCTCTAAAAACAAGCAAATCTTACAAATAAAGTAATAAAGAAATTTTAAAAAATAAAATTGAAAGCATTTTGGACCATAAATAAAAACAGATACCTTTATAATCTTAAGAGAAATATTTCCATCTTTTGTTTTGTACTTTATCTCGCCAACCACAACAAGGAGCATCCTGGGAGAGCTTGTACCTATGAATTTTGATTAGATAATTTCCTACTGAGGTAGAGAAGTATTAGCATATAACTGGGTTTTAAGGACAAGCCATGAGACCACCTGAGGATCAGCAACACTATTAATTTATTAATTCTGTAACAAAACGGCTCTTCTACAGTGAGCAATCCACATCTTCCTATTTTTTGTTTTTTAGTGCTGAGTGTTAGCAGAGGGTCCCTAGAAAGAGGCCAACTCTATCCCTAATCACCAAGGGAAAGAATTTCCTGAAAGCATTCATATTTTTTTCCACAGGAGAGACATACCCAGAAATTCAACTCATGAATGGGAAAAGATAAGGGGGTAGAGGAGGTATCTGAATAAAGATGAGGCCAATCCCAAGGTAGAAAACTGGTCTCTTCATTTGCGAGGTCTACATGTGTGCCTTCACAGTTGAAGGGAAACTGGTGACCACAGAATGTTCCTTGGGATTCATAGTCAAAATGGTCACCAAACAGAGTTAGTACATTGATGTGGGGCTCTCCATTTCTGGGATGACAGGAGAATGGACTCCACACAACATGATCGTTTGATGCCTGTATTCCTTCTCTTCTCCCACCCCCCATTTTTTCAGCCCTCCTCTCTTCTTCTTAATCTGATTCATCCTTCCTGACTCACAGGAACCCTTCTGTACCATCTTAGCTGAAACCAGTGAGCTCTGCCTCTCCCCAAAATCCAGTACATTATTCTAAGTGATAATATTGGAACATGATTATATTTGACTTGGCAGTTGCTTATACACTGATCAGTATCGTTCTTTGATTCTTTCTTGTCAGTGAACCTTGTCAATCCATACATTTCCAGGTCAAGGATTATCTCTAATTTTTTTTCTTTTTATTCCCTAAAGTGCAATGCTAGCTAAAATACTTAATAAACATTTGATATATTGGATTTAATTAAATAGATTGGAAGTCACATGGCCTGGATTTATCCCCCATTACTCACTTATACTTGGCATATGTGAGGGCATGAGTGTGTATAGATGTGTTTGGTGGGGGACAAGGGAGGAGATACAGTTTTTCACCTGGCACCACAAACCCAGAAACTGCCAGATTTCCAACTGCCAAGAATCTCTGCCATTAGGGCCCCTTCTCTAGAAATGAAGAGACAATGACTGGTTATCAAAGGAAGTCAAAGGAGAGCAATGGTACCAGAAGAGAGAGGAATTAAAGCAAGTCGCCTCCTCTTCTTCATCTCTTTCTCAAGCTCCTGCCAGCTAAGCACTTTCCTTGGTGCGATAGACATAATAATGGCCCCAAAAGATGTCCACATTCTAATCTCCAGAAACTGTGGATATGTTATGTTTCATGGTAAAGGGGAATTAATGTTGCTTTTCAGATGACTTTTGAAAAAGGAGATTATCTTGGAGTATCCAACTGAACCCAACATAACTATGGGGGTAATTTAAAGTAGAAAAAGAGGATAGAAGAGAAGTCAGAATCAGAGAGAGCTCTGACAACGCTATGCTGCTGGCTTTGAAGATGGAAGAGGGGCCACAAGCCATGGAATGGGGGTGGCCCGGGGAAGCTGCAGAAGGTGAAGAAACAGATTGTCCCCTAGGGGCTCAAAAGGGAACACAGCCCTGCCTCCACCTGGATTTTAGCCTGGTAAGACCCATTTTGGACTTCTGATTTCTAGAGCTATAATACCTTTATATGGTTTTAAGCACGAAATTTCTAGTGATTTGTGAAAACAGCAGTAGGAGATTAATACGTTTGCTGTCCTACAAAACTCCCATGTCCCCATATGAATTCAAGGCGGAAGCTGGACACATGCAGGACCACCTGACCATCTGCATCAGAATCACTGGGTGCACTTGGCCATAAAGATCATCCCAGGCCCATTTTGGACCTACTTCATCAGAATCACTGGAAGGTAGAGCCCTGGAATGCCCCTCGAGTCTTATTCACACTGAGGTCAGAAAACACTAGTGGTGGGAGTGCCTGAAAGACAGGAGACCCCCTCTAGCCATGGGGCCAGGGGCCAATCCCCGCTTTTCCTAAATCTCTGATTTTTCTTCACAGCTTGAACATGCTCATCCACATGGTCTTTCCTGACTCTTCTTACTACTCTTATTGTGGAAAGGTGCAATTGAAACCTCACTTTTGCATGAAGATATTTCAGTGTTTCTTTGTTCAAGTGGCCTCTTCCTGTTGCTACTGTAACCTATAATTCCAAACCTAGTAAAATGGAGGCCACACTCACGTGAAAAGATGCTCAACATCAGGAATCACTGGGAAAATGCAAATCAAAGCCACAATGAGATACAACCTCATGCCCATTAGGATCACTGCTGTTAAGAAAGAGAGAGAGAGAGAGAGAGAGAGAGAGAGAGAGAGAATAACAAGTGTTAGTGAGGATGTAGAGAAATTGGAACCCATCTGCACAACTGTTAGGAATGTAAAATATTGCAGCCACTATGTAAAACAGTATGGCAGCTCTGCAAAATATTAAAACTAGAAGCATCATGTGATCCAGCAATTCCAGGTATTTACCTATTTAACCAAAAGAATGAAAGCAGGGGCTCAAAGAGCTCTTTGCACACCCATGCTCAGGGCAGCATTGTTCACAACAGCTGAAAGCTGAAATCAACCCCAGTGCACATCAGCAGATGAATCAATAAACAAACTGTGGCCTCTCCATACAGTGGGATGTTATTCAGCCTTAAAAAGAAAAGAAATTGTGACACATGCTACAACGTGGATGAACCTGGAGAGCATTATGCTGAGTGAAATAAACCAGACCCAGAAAGATAAATACTGGATTCCACTCATATGAGGTACTTAGATGGTCCAATTCATAGAAACAGAAAATCAAATGGCTGTTGCCAGGGGCTGCAGGGAGAGGGATCTGGGGAGTTAATGCTGCCTGGGGACAGAATTTATCTTCACAGGATGAAAAGAGCTGTGTGGATGGGTGGTAGCAATGGCTGTACAACAGTGTCCATGTACTTAATGCCACTAAACTGTACACTTAAAAAATGGTTAAGGTGGTAAATCTTATGTTAGGTAGATTTTACCACAATTTAAAAACAATTTGAAATATAGACCCCAAAGAAAGGGCTAAATCATATATTAGGTGCCTGGAGGTAGGAGGAAGAGAAATATTAGGGGTGAGTTTTTCCTTCCCCCAAAATAACACAAAATGTGGCACAGCGCAAATCGTACATTTTCGTCATTATCATCTACAGACAGGGACAAAGCTCCCTCCACGTCCCCTACCCCTCCCTTGAGTTCTGAGTTTGTGTTATCTTCATTTATGGGAAACAAATCCTACTCCATAAGGATGTTTGTTTGTTTGTGTGTGTGTGTGTGTGTGTGTGTGCGCGCGCGCACGCGCGCCTGTGTGTGTTAGGGGGATAGGGAGACACAACTTGAACCACCCCAGCTCTGTGTCCTTCAAAAGCACTACCCTGGATGGAAACTGCACTGGCTGGAAATTACAATGGATGGAATTACTGCCCCCCACCCCCACTTTCTCCAACCCAGACACCACTTTTATCAGTGAGCACACAGGTGTGGTCACACCCTCGTTTTCTAATTAACCTCTTAGCCCATCCAAGTTAAGAGGTAAATTTATTTAGACTCAAAGTAGACAGTGATACGCCTGCTTAATTAGACATTTTATCTATTATCATTAAGTTTATCTTTGTTGGAAAGAGCTATTAATTTAATCACTATTTCCCAATCACAACCAAGCCGACATCCATCCATCGCTGTAGATACTTAAGCATGCAGGAGAAGAGGGAAAATCTATAAATCTACAATGACCAATCCCAAGTGAGTTCAGTTAGCAAAGAAGAGATAGGATTAGGCCATAATTAGGCAATAGATTAATAACGGCCAGTCAAGCTGATGCTGGCCATGCAGTGGCACTGAGACTTGACTAGGTTTTTTTAGAATTTGCTCCACAGCACTGTCTCTCAGCCTTGGATGTCTACACCATGGTCCTTTATCTTCACATGGTTTCTGAGCCCTGAAGACAATACATCAGAACCTTATCAAACATCAGTCTCCACAGCTGGAAGGGCCCCAAGAGAACACCTTGGAGATGGGGAACGTGAGGCCAAGGGACCGCGAGCAACTTGCCAAAAGACTAGGCATGCGCAGTGACAGACTGGGGCTGGAATTCAGGCCCCCAACCTTCAGCCCAAAGCTATTTCTACTCCACTGCCAACACATCACACCCGGCATCCAGTATTACACAATCCTACACAAATCAGGTAGAAACGGGCAGGTGGTTCAATCATTCATCAGCCATCTTCCACGACTTCATCCACACCCCTCAGTCACCCTGCATGTTTCCAGCAGGGCCTCACAGACGTCTCTTCAAACAGGCGGATACTGCTCTTTGGTTCCAGGGTCTCCTTAGGAATGAGAACCTCACAGAGGCAAGATCTTTCTTCTAAGAAAATAGAGACAACAGGCTTTATTTTCCCTCTTTGATCAGGGGAAACTAGGCTGTAGGATGTCTGCCCTGCTTGGTGGTTAGGTACTAACCTGGGAGATGGGGACACCCACCAGCACCTTCACGCCCCATCATCGCGGAGCAGGAAAGGGGCCACGCACTGCCCTTAATTCATGAGGCATTTCTGTGGGCAGCAGGGCAGGCACCGGGTGGGAAGCCAAGGGTGTCAGCCGAACGCAGCCCCACCCTTTTCACCCACCAGCACCAAGTAACTGTGTTTTGAGGCTTCCTTTCAGAAGAATCAATTTCTTAAAATAGTGAAGAGTTTGAGAAACCCAGTATCCCAAGAATAGAGAAGAGGAGCTTGTGTGTGTGTGTGTGTGTGTGTGTGTGTGTGTGTGTGTGTAAGAGAGAGCAAGCAAAAGGATCATGGTGGCAGTTAAGATTCGAAAAAGCACATGCTTAGAGCTAACTCACTGGCCTAAACCAAATGCTCATAATCAAAGGGAATGCCATTAATGGGCGCTGAGCTCACTGAGTTAATCAGAAATGTAGAACTTAAGGTCGATAGAATAGCCTTCACTCACCACACATTTCATGCTGCATTTTCAATTACCCTCTAGGCAATTAACTGTGCAGCTTAAATGAAATGTGTGGAATTCAGGAGAGATTAAACCTAATACAGTCTGCTAGCAAAGCTTCAGCATTCAGAAGTTTAATGAGGTGATAATGGGGAAGAAACTGCCCTAACCCTTGCTAAACCAGCCTGCACCTAATCTCTCCTGCATTGTCAAAAGCATGCAGTAATCAGAGCCTCCCCATAGAGTGGATGAAAATTTGGAAGCAGCTTTTTCTTGCCCCTTTCTCCACCCACCTCCAGATTTCCCAGACCCTCCCAGGAATGGCAGTAAAATGGAACCCTCCACAAACCTCAATATTTGGTTTTCTGGCTGTTTGGGTTAAGCTATTTGTGAGATTGTTTTTTCCTCCCCCAAATTATTCAACTTTTTCTTGTCTTTTTTTTTTTTCTAAATTAGCAAACATGCATTCTTTGTGAGGCAATTAATATTTTAAAGTGGACTGTTTATGAATTATGGAGTT
Source organism: Hyaena hyaena (assembly GCF_003009895.1). Taxonomy (NCBI): domain Eukaryota; kingdom Metazoa; phylum Chordata; class Mammalia; order Carnivora; family Hyaenidae; genus Hyaena; species Hyaena hyaena. The sequence continues at coordinate 79,609 of NW_024080666.1, forward strand.
TTTTCTAATTTTTAAAAACATTTATTTATTTTTGAGAGAGAGTATGAGCAGGGGAGGGCAGAGAAAGGGAGAGGGAGACACAAAATCCAAAGCAGGCTCCAGGCTTCAAGCTGTCAGCCCAGAGCCTGACGCAGGGCTCGAACTCATGAACTGCGAGACCATGACCTGAGCTGAAGTCAGCCACTTAACCGACTGAGCCACCCAGGCACCCCACCATTTGTGAATTATGTTTAAGGGAAATAGGCTTCCTGAAATGGTATAGAATGTAGATTTTGGAGATGTGGATTCTCTTCCATCTTAGTCTATCAGACAAGCTGGATGACATTGCAAAAGTCACTTAACTTATTCCCATCCCACGTTTATTTATGCAACAAACATTTACTATACGCCTGTCATGGTAAAGAAGGCTGGCATGGGTATCAGTAGGGAGGCATGAAGATGTATAGGATACGGCCTTAGTCCCAGAGAGATCAAAATCTCTGTGTGGATCTTGGTATCTACGAAGTGCCCAAAGTTGACTATAAATAAAGTGCAATAGGATTCAGAGAGAAATTCCTTTGGCAGAAACAGATCCCAAAAGACTTAGTGATGTCAGCCACACCCAGGTTGGACAAGTGAGATTCAACAGACAGAAAAGAGAGTTGAAAATCAAGGGCAAACCCCAAAGTGGGACTATATAATGCAAAATGTGTTTTCAAAGAGGAGAGGTCTAGAGGCACCTGGGTAACTCAGGTGGTTAGGCATCCAACCCTTGGTCATGATCTCATGGTTCATGGGTTTGAGCCCTGCATGGAGCTCTGTGCTGACAGTGCTGAGCCTGCATGGGATTCTCTCTCTCTCTCTCTCTCTCTCTGCCACTCTCTCTTTCTTTCTCACAAATAAATAAATACTTTAAAAAAATAAATAAGAAAGAAAGGAGAGGTCCAGTTCAGCCACGCTGGCAGACCATAGGTAGAGCAAAACCAGCACATGAGAGCTTTCCAAGGCCATGCTGAGGAGTTGAGAACTCATCCTCCACCTGGCCTCATGTTTCAGGTGGAATAAAGCAAAGAAGAAACTAGAACAGGAGGCTAGTTTGCAGGACAATGGACTAGGTTGGATGCAAGCTAATAAGACATCAAGCGAGCATGAAGGCAATGGAAATAGAAAGAAATGGACCAAAGCAAGAACTATAACAAAAGAAATTTCCTCTCGATTCTGGAGCTCACCTTGAGGATAAGGAGGATATTAAAACTGCCTGAGGTTTCCAGGAAGGTACGGAGAATGATAATGGTAAGAATATTAACTTATTGCTAGTTGGAGAGGAACATTTTTTACATTTTAGAGTATTTGAGATTTAGGGGTTGACCAGATCTCCAAGAAGATGCTAACAAGAATTTAAATGAAGGGCTGTAGTTTGAGAGAAACCAGAGCCTCCAACTCATTTGTAAAGTGAAGATTTAGACAAGATCAGTAAATTCCCAATACTGAGTGCATATCCCATATTAGAATCTCCTGGAACTTTCTGAAAGAACAGATGTCCAGGTCATACCCCAGACCAATTAAGGCAGAATTCCTAAGAGGTGGGGTCTTGGTGGGCAACCACCAGAAAGATGATATATGGCAACTCCTAGCTCTTTGATGATTCCAATCTCACCTTTTTCTGAACAAGACTGTGGGGGGAAGGAAGTTCAATAACTTTTACTCAGTTCAACAAAGATTTACCTCAAGAGTACTCAAGAGAGAGAAACACTTTACTAAGTATTCCCAAGTGAAGCCTGGTTTCTATGTTCTGTACCCCCACTGGCAGCATTTTTATATCCCCCCCCCATCCACCAGCACCACCAAGAGAGAGCTACAGAAGAGTTAGAAAGAAAGAAAACTAAGGAAGTCAGTGGGTTGGGGGGGGGGGGTATAGGAAAGGAACTGGGGATGGGGGAGGTTGACCAAATGTCTGGAATCCTGAGTTACTGCAAGTCAGGGCAGGTTGGGATCTGCACTGACTACACACAATCATTTCTACACTCTGGCCTTCTTAATGATCCCACACATATTCTTGATTCCTTACAACTTGGAAATTTCTTTCCATCCATTTTCTCATTTGATCCTACAACTACCCTGTGAGCTAGACAGAATGGCATTATTCATGCTTTTTACAAATGGGGAAACAGAGCGCTGGAGATGGAAGCAGCCCTTGACCCAAGAATCCCAGGTAGTAAAGCCAGGATTGGAAAGGACAGAGTCCTCGGGCCAGAATTCTTCCCACCACATTCTGCTGCCTCTACAGAATGGGGAATCTAGGGAATCTGATGGCAATGTGGGTAAAGAATCAGAGGCAAAGACTTCTTCGTTAAACATCCACTTGGTCGGTTTATAAACCTTGTCCTCCACCAAACTTTGAACTAGAACTCAAAGTATGAAGCAAGACTGGCTACTTTTAATCTTATCCCTGGCATTTTTCTCTTCTTTCCTCTATCCAGAGGCAGAGGTGCCTAGGAGCAGTGAATTCAATACAAAGCAGGAAGACAGAGAAGCAAACAATATGTGTCCTCCAGAAGCCGAGTAACCACAACTATTTATCAGGATTTATGGAGCAAAGGCTGTGCAACACTGACTGGAGATAGTACAGATATGTCCACCCACGTGAGTCCTTCTGGTACATGGCAGGTACTCAAATATCTGTGGAACAAGATACGGGGATTCTATTCCAGAGACCTCACACTACCTTGTCAACACAACTTTGCTTTGACTAAAACAGAACACTATATATTGTATTCCATTTGTACCCATTAACATGCCAAATATAAGCTAATATATATTCCCACAATCAGGGAGAATCCAATGGTGAAAGCCACTCTCTCAGGAGTCAGTGAGCTGCAAGACACAGAAATTCACTGAAGCTGAAAATAGTGTGTTGTAGGATACACAGAACTTCCTGCCATGGAAACAGACCTTGGTCCACCCCTCAGGACCCATGTGTTCTCTCCCAGCTCTTTCCCTTCTCCATTCCTCTCTGCAGGATTTCTCTGCATGATATACAAAACATATCCTTTACTAGACCTTTCAGGACTACTTTCATCTCCTATTCAAAATTCTCAAAAGAGAGAATTGAGTGCTGGCCCTCCAGTGGATTGTCTGGACTTTTGTCAAATACTTACCACCAGTCCAATTAGGGGAAAGGAGGAAACATGGTGAAAATATGGTTCCCTTGGCCCCACCCCTTCTGTCACTGAAACTACTGGTGAAAGGGAAGTAGTTTCCATAAAAGGAGGCTGTGGGCAGAGTAAGCATTCCCAAACATATCTATTATGGTCATTATCCTACGTAATTGTGCTAAGAAGTTGTTTTATCTAAATTACCTAAAATCAGACCACACTTATGGGTCCCTGTACCTCCATGAATCTTCACATTACCTATCTGAGCATGAGCCTTATGTTGTATTTCCCAACACAAATTAGGAGATGAGCCACTTTTTAAAGCTATTACCTGTTTCAAGTGAGTGGAATCTTGAGTGTTGATTGCAAGAGATGGCTTTAACTTTTCAACATTTTTTCTTTGAAATTAAGTGTTGTTACTCACAATATTAATGTAAATGACATATAATTTAGAGATTTGCTTTTCTGTTCAAAAACACCTATTTTTTTCTTAGCGACCTAGTACTGAGAAGTATGACTTCCAGAGAAGAACCCCTAAACCCTGTCCAGCAAATATTCCAGTACCTTCCACGTGCCAGGCGCCAGGCTAGTCTAGGGACGCCATCACTTCATCCTCTCAACTACCCCTCCAAGGAAGGTGTCATCATCTCCCCTAAGCAAATGAGGAGCCTTCCAAGGAGTTTATACTTTAAGTAGAGCAGTTTAGTGGAGTGCTTCAATGTGGGCCCACAATCCCTGAGGCTGTGTTCCTTTGGGCAAGCAATTAACATCTCTGTACCTCAGTTTCCTAATCTATAATATAGCGAACATTAGTCCCTATCTCATACGGTTGCTATAAGAATTGAACAACTCAGTGAATGAAAAGCTCTTAGAAGAGAGCCTGGCATGTAGAAAACACTCAAAAATGCTACCAGTTATTGTTGTTATAAGAATGTGGCTTAGAACAATACACATGAAATAATAGCAAGTATCTTAAGACACCGCATGTTTAAGTGCTAAGCCAAGTGCCACATTCAAAGAGAGAAGGAAACGGGTGGGAGGTGGCCAGCCTGGAAAGTTGAGACTTGAGCTAAGCCAGCTCCTCCAGGCTGGAGATGTGGGCAGGTGGGGAGGGTGGGGAGGGTGGGCAGCTTGCCCTAAAGTCGCTGAGGTGCACCAGCTGGACAGAGGTGAGGTAGGGCCGACCAGAATGCGCTGCCCCATGAGTGCCCCTGTGTGTGCTGGGAAGGGAAGCAACACAGCAAGTGGATGGGAAGAAGGGGCCAGATGGAGTCAAAACGGGATGGAAGCTTCCTGGGTAAGTTCTCTAACAGAGGAGTGGCCGGGTGAAGATGCTCGGGACAGAAGCAGAGCTGATCCGAATGGAAGGAAACGGCCCTCCTGCCTCTGGCACCAGGCACCCAAAGGCAGTACCTCACTCCCTGACACAGACAAGTGGGCTCTCCTCTCTGGGCCTCAGTTTTCCCATCTGTAAAATGTGAATGGGGCACCAGATGGCTCAGTTGGTTAAGGGTCCAACTTCGGCTCAGGTCATGATCTTACAATTCACAGTCTTAGGCCCCAAGTCAGGCTCTGTGCTGACAGCTCAGAGCCTGGAGTCTGCTCCCGATTCTGTGTCTCCCTCTCTCTGCCCCTCCCTTGCTCCCTCTCGCTCGCTCGCTCTCAAAAAAAAAAAATTTAATGTGGAGACAGGGACAGAGCCTGGGGACAGAGCAAGTTCTGGGAAAGTAGGAGAAATAGTACATGACTGACTGTCTTCCTTTTCCTTCACGTCCTTTCCCCCAGTCTCAGAACTCACTTAGGCACAAGAGTACAACTGAGTTTGCAAAATCGCCTGACGTCCTTAGGCAGAAGACTACGGAGATGCCCTTTCTCTCCTCCGTATCTGCCATCATTTCTGCAAAGTCCAGGTATTTGTCAGAAGTCCTGGCTCCTCTACTTAGCAACCTGAGGGATGTGAGTGTGTCTTCACATTTCTGGGCCTCAGCATTGTCAGCCATAAAGTGGGATATAATACCTGAGCGGCTACTCATGAGAGGGCTGTGAGGGTCACATGAAGCTTTGTGAAAACAAGGGAAGCTCCGCACACCCTGGTGGAAACATGGGCCGTCATGTCCGGAAAGGGGCAATGAAGTTGCAGTCAGGCTTCACCCGGGACAAGCTGTGTGACCTTGAACATAACACTATTATGCCTCAATTTCCTCCCTATAAAGTGGAGAAAATACCCAAATTATAAGCTATTTGACTATTCAAGGGGTGGGGCCGTGAGGAGATTGCACTTAAGCCAGTTTCTAACTAAACGTAGAGTCTGAAAGTAAACCTTGCATAGTATTAATTCTTTAAAAATTCAAGTTGGAAAAAAATATCGGAATTAGGATTCAGAGAGAATCTTGGAATGCCATTGTAACTGACTAAGTCTTGAAAAATTCTAATAGGAAAAATATATCTGATTTAGGAGTCAGAATCTCAGAACGCAGACAACATGGACTCTTGATGCCTTGGGCTCAGGGAACATCCGTAGCTTTTCTGCCAGCTCCTGAGCCAGGTAATGAAGAAGGCAGTCCAGGAAGAGAGAGAAGTCTGCCGAGAACAGGGAGCATGGGCGATGTGTGCAGCCAGGCCACTGCAAGGGCATGTGGCCTGAAGGCAGCCCCCCAAGCCTATAGGGGAAGAAGCGCTAGGATGCAGTGTTCAAGAGGGTGGCTCTGTTATCGGGGGGCTGGGGTCTGTGTGCATACTACATGGCTTTATGGAGAAGCTTTAATGAGCTAATCCCTGCAAAAGCACTTAGCCCAGTACCTGGGTCAGAGAAAGCACTCAATACACATTTGCTCTTGATATTGGTTTTGTTCAATAAACATATTGAGTACTGAGCCAGCTGCCGCATACAAAGATGAATAAATCCAGTCCTGGCCCCTGAGAGCACATGTGCACAAAGCGTTGAGGAATCCACCTGTGTACATACTTAGTCACAACCTTCTAGAGTTTGGGCGAGCGGTTGTAAGGAGAGTTTCCAGGCCATCATAACTGGAATGTTTATTTCCTACAGATGCAGATGTAGGTTTCATTCCTAGAGAGCCCTTTCTACCACCAATATGCCGCATGTACTATATGCAAATTCCGGCATATGCTTTTTGTAGATAACTACTAAGTACAAATATTAAATCCAAATACTGATTATCAAAGTCATCCTGAAAATATTCTTCTGGGAGAATTGTTCAACATGGACTAGAGCAGCTGAAGTATCTTAAAATAAGAACGCAATGAAGGTTAGACAAAGAACATCTCTTCCTGGTAAATCTCCCCAAAGCAAGAGGAAGCTTTTTTTCCCCACTGCTCTCAAGAGCTTCAAACTGTAGTCAGAACTGTGAGTCATATGTCTCAAAAACTTCTCCTTGCCAATTTGACGTTCACAAATACCAGTGAAGATGTGTAAACTGTATATTCTGGGGAAGCAGCCTTTTCCTAGAAGACTTCTTTGGCGATCTCCTTTCATGAGTGTTAAATAGCTCTAACCTCTGGTGTATTCCAGCACTGTTAAATGCTTCTTACTATTTTTTTTTAAGTGTTTATGTACTTATTTCAAGGGGTGGGGGTGAAGGGCAGAGAGAGAGAGAGAGAGAGAGAGAGAGAGAATTCCAAGCAAGCTCCACAGTGTCAGCATAGAGCCCAATGTAGGGCTTGATCTCATGAACTGAACCTTGAGATTATGACCTGAGGCAAGATCAAGAGTCAGATATTCAACCAACTGAGCCACCCAGGCACCCCAATACTTTATACTATTAACTCATCTCAGCTAAGCAATTTGCTAGTTCACACAGGAGACTTAACATCTGTGTGTCCCGATGTGCCAGCCTGTGAGATGGGGATAATTAATAGAAACTATCTCATAGGATAATCTGAGGATTAGTGAGTTACCACACACAAAGTGTCTAGAACAGCACCTTGATAATAAATGTTCGTATTAGCTATGATCGTTACTATCATCATTACCAATTCTGCAGGGTTTTTTTTATATTTGTACCTGCTGCTTCCTTCAGATGCTTCAAATAAGCCAATGAGTTCTGTTTCCTAAGTAAACAGACCATCCTTACTTTACTTCTGTGGAAAATGTCTTTCTTTGATGTCTTACCAATCTACTCGTAAGTGTTCTAAAGAGAAATTATATCTTTTTGCCAAAGTGCTTAGTAAAACGGCACATGAAATTTTCCCCCTCATGAAGCAGCTCATTGCATTTTTATCACCAATGGTTGCATTGAAAATCAGAGGGAATTTTATTGTGATAAGAGATGTCAGAAAATCAGAAGGCCATGCGGACTAGGGCAGAGCAGCTAAGGGGGATCAGCCACTGAGAGGCCCCCACAGGTCCTGCGGGATCGGGGCTTCTGCTGGGCCACTGCTTTAGAAACTTCATCCCATGGGGCGCCTGGGTGGCTTAGTCGGTTAAGCGTCCGACTTTCGCTTAGGTCATGATCTCGCGGTTCGTGGGTTCGGGCCCCGCGTCGGGCTCTGTGCTGACTGCCAGCTCAGAGCCTGAAGCGTGTTTCAGTCTGTGACTCCCTCTCTCTCTGGCCCTCCCCTGCTCACGCTGTCTCTCTCTCTCTCTCCTAGAAATAAATAAAAAAAATATTTAAAAAAAAATATATTAGAAACTTCATCCCAAACCCTCATTATTCAAAATGCAGTGCATGGGCCAGAAGCCTCATCATCACCTGAGAGCCGGATAGAGATGAAGAGCCTCAGGCCCCCTGAGACCTACGGAATCAGAATCTGCATTTTAACAAGGTTCCCCAAGGGATCATACACACGGTAAACTTTGAGAAGGACCTATTTAGGCGACTTTTCAAAAACACCAACACCCGCATTTCATTTCCCGCATCAGTAAAATCAGATTCTCTGGGAGTGAGGACTGGGTCTTGGCATTCTTTGAAAGACCCTAGGTGACTCTTCTGTGCAGCTAAGGTTGAAAAGACCACAGGAAAGGACAAGTGGCTATGGCAACGTGACCAGGCACCAACCTGAAGAAGGATGGAAAACCCAGAGCAGAAGCAAGATTGTGAGTGCCTATGTAGAGGGATGGATGAGCAAGAGGGCAAGGAGTGTGTGGTGGCTAAAATGTAAGACAGGGTCATGGAGGTGAGGGCAGACAGACAGAAGACAGGTCATGAAAGGTAAGGGACCACGCTCTGGTAAGGACTTTGGAACGTATCCTGTGAAGGGAGGCTTTGGAGGGTTTTAACAAGCACTCAATTTTGTGTATCAGAAAGATCAGTCTGTCTGCTGTAGGGAATGGATTTAGCCGGGACAAGACTCAGTATCCTGATAGTACACTATCCTGTACTGGAAGACCATGTATCATTTTTGATAAAGACAAAAGGCCTGGATCAGGCTAATCGTATTGAAGTTAGGGACAGGGGGATAGTTTCCAGAATTAGCAGAGGAAAAATAGCCAGCACTTGATGTGGGAAGGAATTTGCTAAAAGGAAAACCACAGAGCCAGGATAATCAGTTATAGTGAAAGAGTCTAGCATCCCAAGCAGATGACCATGCAGACCTGTAAGAGGGAAGATGGGATTTCAGAATCCACCTAGCATGTCCCTAAGCCACCAGGGAACTTGGGGTGGAGAGAGGGCATCACTAGGTAAGTACATGACCCATCTAATGGGACACAGGTATTCTAGCTTGGCATTTGCATGCTTTCTTCCCAGAGGACCATCAGCTGCCAAAGGGCCAGGACTGGTACCTTCCTTCTTGTATCCTGGAGCCCATCCTGGAACCTAGCACACAGCAAGCGCTCAATCAGTGTTTATAGGCTGAACAGAAAGAGGGAAGGGACCCCCCAGAAAGGAGTATAGAGGGCCAGACTCTCCAAGCCAAAGAGCAGAGTGGACCCATCTACTTTTCAAACTGCGGCCTGAGAAGCTTCTTTCATGAAGAGTGAACCAGATCCATGCTTCTCAAAGCTTCATGTGCATCTGAATCTTGCACCGGGGATGTTGGAAACTGAAGATTTGGACTCAGGAGGGCTGGGGTGGGATGAGATTCTGTGTGTCCGCTAATGATGCCTTAGACACACTCTCAGTCGCAAAGAACTACTTAAGCAGCAGGCCTGGTCCTGTGGATCAGGCAGTAGCAGCTGGAGTAACCTTGAAACTTCCCCCCAAGTGGTTTTCTCTGTTTTTCTAGCTAACTTTCCTTAAGGGATTAAACCTCAGACCTATGAGCAGAAAAGAGCCTGAAGAGATGTCCCACTGCTGGGCTGTGAAAGGCACAGAGGTAGGAAATCAGACCCCTGTGCCCAGGGGGTGGGGACAGGGGGTGGGGGCAGCAGTAGGGGCAGAAGGAATTAACCTGCAGAAGAGGTGGAGTCTTCCTGAGCCAGGACTCCATGTTCAAGGGGGACAGTGGGCAGTCCCATTTCAACCCCTAGCCCCCTGCCTTTTACAATGGATTCTCTGGTCTTTCTGCTCTCTGAATTCACCCCTGTGTGCTAAAAACAGGCTGAGTATAGCCTTTATCCCCGCCATTTCTGGCATCTCTATTCCTGTAACATGCTTAAAATGCTTTCATGTAGGGGCGCCTGGGTGGCTCAGTCAGTTGAGCTACCAACTTTTGATTTCTGCTCAGGTCATGATCCCAGGGTCATGGGATTGAGCCCTGCATCAGGCACCATGCTGAGTGTGGAGACCCCTGCCCTGTCCCTCTCCCCCACTTGAGCTCTCTGTCTCAAATAGAAAGATAAATAATTTTTTTTAATGCCTCATGTCACTGACTTTAGTCTGGCTTGTTGTGACTAGTGACAGGGTCTGCTAAGAAAGGTTCCCAGCTGCCCTCAGATAGGGAATGGAGATTCTGGTGAGCACAAAGCATCATGGGAGTCCTTAGAGTGTGAGGCTCCCCACGGCAGTTCTCCAAGAAAATTTCCCCTTGCAGTGAATCCAGGCGGGCTGCCGGCCCCTTTCTTCTCTGTCAGAGTTTGCAGTATCCCCACAAGTTCTCTTGCTTGCACTTAGGGAAAAGCAAATCTTTCACATTTCTAACTCTTCTGTTGAGCTTTCAAGGTCTCCCCCAACCTGAGTGAGCAGCCTCACCACCCACAGCATACCATGCTCAAGCTCATTGCTATCACTAGGCTATTCTGTTTTTGTTTTTTTTTAATTTTTTAAATTTATTTCTGAGAGAGAGAGAGAGAGAGAGAGAGAGAGAGAGAGAGAGCATGAGCAGGGGAGAGTCAGAGAGAGAGAGGGAGATACAGGCTCCAGGCTCTGAAACAGCCTCTGAAACAAGCTCCAGGCTCTGAGCTGGCTGTCAGCACAGAACCCGACGTGGGTCCTGAACCCATGAACCATGAGATCATGACCTGAGCCACCCAGGCGCCCTGCAGTTAGTTTGGTTTTTTTTCCAATGTTTATTTTTGAGAAATACAGAGCCGTGAGTGGGGAAGGAACAGAGACAGAGAGGGAGACACAGAATCTGAAGTAGGCTCCAGGCTCTGAGCTGTCAGCATAGAGCCCGATGCTGGGCTCAGACTCGTACTCGGGAATGGCAAGATCATGACCTGTGCTGAAGGCAGATGCTTAACCCACTGAGCCACCCAGGCACCTCATATTGTGTTTGTCTTCTCGCTTGAAATTCCCTTCCTCTGACATTCACTTTTTGAGGTGCAGCTCAAGACTTACCCTGTCCAGGAAACTCCCCTGACCATCCAGTTTAGAGAGTCCATTCCCTCCAGCAACCTCACTGAGCCAGCAACAGAATCCTTCCTGGCACACGGTCCTTGGAGGATTGCCTATCTGTCTGTAAGTGTTTTTACTCCAGCAAGACTATGGATTCCTTGAAGTTGAGGAACAAGTCTTTTTTTTTTTTTCTTTTTTTTTTTTTAATGTTTTTTATTTATTTCTAGGAGAGAGAGAGAGACAGCGTGAGCACGGGAGGGTCAGAGAGAGAGGGAGTCACAGACTGAAACAGGCTCCAGGCTCTGAGCTGGCAGTCAGCACAGAGCCCGACGCGGGGCTCGAGCCCACAAACCATGAGATCATGACCTAAGTGAAAGTCGGACGCTTAACCGACTAAGCCACCCAGGCGCCCTCCCCTTTTTTTTTTTTAATGTTATTTTTTTTTTCTGTACGGAGCCCAGGACCATGGCCAGTAAGTTCTCTCTTACTTATTCCACTATTTCTCACTGAAATGCTTTTAGGTGGCAGATTTGGTGCAGTGGATTTTTAAGTGGCATACAGGGCCTGCAAGGACCAAGAAACCAAGAGGCGAAAATTTCAGAATTAGGCTTTAAATGCAACTGATGTGTGAATTTTAGGTCTCCTTACCATCTCTCTCTCCCTCTTCCTTACTCTAAAATAATAGAATCAGGAGCAGCAGCAGGCCTGACCTGATTGGCCATCCCCCATTGTCCTTCCGAGCTCTCTCATCTGCCGTTCTCCCACTCGCCCTGAGTACTCCAGACAAGCCACCTTTCTGGTGTTCCCTGAGCATGTCAAGTGTGCTTCTTCCACCTCAGGGCCTTTGAACTAGCTCCTCCATCAACCTGGAAGTCCTTTCCCCAAACAGGCACTCAGCTTTACTCACTTCCATCCTTTAAGACTTTTCTCAAAGGGAACCATGCTGGTAGGGCCTTCAAAGTCTAGTCTTTTCACCTCGGTTTTTTTGTTTTGTTTTGTTTTGTTTTCACTTTCCCAACAGTAGTATTTATCCTTTTTATATACCAATTTTTGAATACAGTAACAAAGTCAAAGTTCATTCTCTGTATTTTTAGGAAACCTGTTGGCTCCACATTAGGATTGAAGATGACTATCTCCTGCTATACCATTCCCTCCTCTCTATTGCCCATTGTTGGTTATTCTGTTCTTTTATTTTTTAATTTTATGTTTTTGTATGCATTTATATCCCGTTGCTTGGTTTAGCAGGGTTAAACAAGATCTTTGGGTCACCTGCTATGAAAAATGAGAAACTTCATGTGTACTCAGGCTATTGCCCACCTTCTCACCCTCTGTACCATCTGATGTTTTTATTGTTGTACATTTTCTTTATAACATTTACATTGTGTTCTGAAGTTATAACTGCCACTGCTGTCTTAGTTTTATTGCTGCATTCAGACAGCTTTGATCCCCACAGCCAGTCCTTCGACTGTAGCTTCTCCGTATTCACCTTTGAGACAACTACATTTTATCTTTCAGTAGTTTTTTAAGGTCTTGTGGGAACTAGATTAAGAACTACCACCTACAGCTGTGCAGGTTGTGCACCGCACATTTCCAGGGAACACCATGTACATGACAGTCTATATGATGAGTGGCTCTGTGTGGCAGCCATGAAGCTGTCATATTTGAAAATATTTCTCAGTTGCTTATTTACTTTTACATAATTTAGTTTGGTACAATTTTTTTTCTTTCTCTGAGGACTTTATAACTATTCCTCTAGTCATTGCTCCAGTGTTTTCTTACATTGACTAATACCTTGGAGAAGTATACTATGTGAAGCTGGCCTATGTGCCAGACTACGTGATCCTTATGGATTCCTAAAAGTTAGAGGAGGGGCACCTGGGTGGCTCAGTCGGTTAAGCATCTGACTTCTGCTCAGGTCATGATCTCATGGTTCGGGAGTTGGAGCCCTGCATTGGGCTCTATGCTGACAGCCAGCTCAGAGCCTGGAGCCAGTTTCAGATTCTGTGTCTCCCTCTCTCTCTGACCCTCCCCTGCTCATGCTGTCTCTCTCTCTCTCTCTCAGAAAGAAATAAGAACATTAAAAAAAAAATTTTTTTTAAGTTAGAGGATTAGGGTTTTGGGGGTGTGGAGAGTAAGAAATAATCTGTCTTGTAGTGTTATTTTCTATTTTTATTCTTTTCATGATTCACTATATGTATATGTATTGGTCACTATAGATTTTTATGTATTATATTTTATATACTCACTTATTATTAAAAGCAAAGTTGACCACCTTTTCAGGTGTTCAGGCCCCTTTAATCTGTTTTTCTGTGAGCTGGATGTTCATGTCCTTTATCCATTTTTCTTTTCGTTTTTAGGTCTTTCTCCCGAGGAGTTCTGGGAGTTCTTTATATGCCAGAGTGATCAACCCTTTGCAGCTCAAGATCTGTGTCCTCCAGGAAACTTCATTTGAGTTATATCCTCAGATGAACGAACATACCAGCAGCGTAGCAGACACAAAAGGGGCCTGACTTGGAGGACATAAAGTGAGATAAATATAGCAAAGGACGGAAAGGTTTAGCCATATACCTGGTACTTTTCGCCTAGAAACTATGAAGTCTGTAGCTTGTGAGGACGGAATTAACTTTACACGTCCTGCATCTAATGCTCTGAACCTGCCGGTTCCAAGCCCCCTTAAGAGGAAGGAGCAAAAGCAATAATTTGCCTTTGGTGCCAGGCAGCTCCCCTTGAAACTAGGACACCTGACTCAAAAAACAAAAACAAAAGCAAAAATGAAAAGCAAACAAAAAGCAAAAACAAAAAAACACACAGCCGTCTAAAAGCTGGCAAGCTTTCGGGGCGCCTGGGTGGCTTAGTCGGTTAAGCGTCCGACTTTCGCTTGGGTCATGATCTCGCGGTTCGTGGGTTCGGGCCCCGCGTCGGGCTCTGTGCTGACTGCCAGCTCAGAGCCTGGAGCCTGTTTCAGTCTGTGACTCCCTCTCTCTCTGACCCTCCCCTGCTCACGCTGTCTCTCTCTCTCTCTCTCTCTCTCCTAGAAATAAATAAAAAACATTAATAAAAAAATAAAAAAAAAAAACTTTAAAAGCTGGCAAGCTTTACCCGGCAGAAGTGGTTTACACTGGGTGGTAACCAATTGAACCAATTAGATTCTCTTTTCATCGCTAGTCATGACATAATACAAAAAGAGAGGCAGACGGAGCAGGAGTAAAGAACAGAACAGAGAAGAACAGAAGCAAATAGAAGCAGAGAGAGAATGTGTCAATTTAAAGGAGAAAAGAGCTGGGTGGCCAATAGAGACACTCTAAACTTTGAACCATGTTCCCAGTCTTTGGAGTCAGGCAAGGTAGCAGGTATTTGCAAAAACACATCAAGTAGTCAATTTGAGATTTATGTACTTGATTGCATATAAATTTCACTCAAAAGGAAAAAAATCCATAAATATTGAATTCTAATATTACATAACTGGAAGGCTCATGGGTGGGGTTCTGATACCCATTATTTCATTTTAAATGCATCAAAAAAGAAGGTGGTGTGATAGAAAAAGAAGAGCATTTATGTGGCTAGACACATGAATAAGTAAGTTTACTCACATGTTAATGGTAGAATCTGAGTGGCAAGATATGGCTGTTCACTATAAAATTCCTTAAACCTCCTTGTATTTTGAAAATGTGTGTAATAAAATCTTACGGGGAAAAGCTGTGGGGAATCGCTAACGCACGGAAAGGAAAGGAAACAGCCAATTATATTGAAATGAATCACAGAGGAGGAAAAAAACACAACAGGGAGAGAAAGCCCAAAGCAAATAAAGACCCTGGTTCTCAGTCCTCGAAGAAAATTTGGAGCCATGAGGAGACAATGGCCAAAGGAAATTGTGTAGGTCTTAATAAAGTTGCATCTGTACGGAAAAGACGCAGTCTAGAAATACATAAAAGTAGTAGCATGAGAAACATTATAGTCACAGTTTTGGTCTGGCCCGGAGAGAGAAGAAACTGGTTATGATTTTAATACTAGAAATAAGCTTACTACCTACAGAGAATTTTGCTGAACATAAAGGGAACAGGTTTGGGGGTTTTCCCACAAATAATTTCTCTCAATAATAGAGAAAGGGAGTGGTGTAGAAGGAAAATGTTGTTTAATATACAAACTGAGGATGTTTGAAAGAAAAATCTCAGTTGCCAGATGTATATGTATAATGCAGTATGTGAATGAGAGCCTGGGAATAATAAAATGTGGGACTGTCTCCCAAAAGTAATCTTTCCTCCATACAAGAATATTTTAATTGTGTCTTTTTTGGTCAATTTTATTTATTTTGAGAGGGACAGAGCTAGCACAAGAAGGGGAAGGACAGAAAGAGAGGGAAAGAGAATCTCAAGCAGGCTCTACTCTGTCAGCACAGAGCCTGACACAGTCGATTCCACGGACTCTGAAGTCATGACCTGAGCCAAAACTAAGAGTTGACTCTTAACCAACTGAGCCACCCAGGCGCCTCTCAATGCTGTCTTTAAAGAGGTAGACACATGAGTCATCACCAAAAATCAATCTGGAATAAATAGGGTCTCTGAAGAGAGTTTGCAAAGGCTGAATTGATAAATTGACAACTGGGCTACCTGTCTTGTCACAAATTGAACACATTTCTTCTG
The DNA here is from genome assembly GCF_003009895.1 of Hyaena hyaena. Taxonomy (NCBI): domain Eukaryota; kingdom Metazoa; phylum Chordata; class Mammalia; order Carnivora; family Hyaenidae; genus Hyaena; species Hyaena hyaena. Next base: position 95,059 of record NW_024080666.1, read on the forward strand.
TTTGTTTGCTAAGGGTGATATTCAGTAAGTGCTTGGGCAGAAAGGGGACCTACAAAGCTGTAAACATAGTTTTATAATCATGAATTTGGAGACTTTCTAAGCCTTTGTGTCCTGATCTGTAAAATGCAAATAATTCTCACCATGTCTGGCACATAAGCCCTCAATAAGAATTTCTACTGATTTGTGAGAACACATGAATAAAGATCACTTATTTACATACATGTGCCTAGAATATATGTACCAGAAAGAGAAGTGGATTGGTAGAACTTTCTGGATTGCAAAAGAGGGGAGAGAAAGAAAGATCAGAGATTATGACACCTAAGGGATGAAAACAACATTTTTTTCAACATTCCATACTAATAGCTAAAATTAATTTTTCAATATACAATAAATTTGGCTGAATTCAGAATGAGCTAGATTTTCTTAGATCAAGAAGGAATTTTTTAAAGTGATCAAAGGAAGAAAGGAAGAGGGCTCCAAACGTCCTTTAGGATTTCAAAGAGTATGGTACATGCTGTCTAAACAGACGTCATGTCTAAACAGATGTCATGTCTAAACAGACATCATGTCTAAACAGACGTCATGTCTAAACAGACGTCATGTCTAAACAGACGTCATGTCTAAACAGACGTCATGTCTAAACAGACACGGTTGGTACGCCCGGGTGACTCAGTCAGTTGTGTACCCAACTCTTGATTTCAGCTCCAGTCATGATCTCATAGTTGTGAGATCAAGCCCTGCATCAGGCTCTGTGCTGGGCATGGAGCATATTTAAGATTCTCTCTCCCTCATCCTCTGCCCTTCCCTGCTCAAGCCTGCGTACACATTCTCTCTCTCAAAACTAAACTAAAATAAAATGGACACATTAATGGGAGAATAAAGTCACAGGTTTTCTTGCTAGTTATAAAGTGATATATGCTCATTGTTAAAAATTCAAATATGACTAAAATGTATAAGCAGAAAGTCAAAGCATCCACCTTTAATTAGGTAGGTTGGAATCGAAAAATAAAAGTAAATATTCCTCCTCTAATTCCCTGGGCAGCCTTTACTCCATGAACTGGTCGTGCCAATTTTAATCCATGGATTGAATTCACCAGTTCAATCAGATTTCTGGGGGTGGGGCCCTAGCATCAGTAGGTAAATGGCCCCAGGTGATCCCAATGTGAAATCAAGCAGGAGCAACTAGGGTCTTGGAGCAGTGGCTCTCCAAGGATGGGCTTCAAATCAGCTGCAACAACAACACCTGGAAACTTATTAGAAATGCAAATTCTTAGCCTCCCTACCCCAGACCCACTATGAAAAGTGTTCTGAGACCAGGGGTCCAATGTGGGGGCTGGGGTGCTCCCCTCACCAACAAGGAGCTATTCTCTGGACACCGGCTGGGTGTCCTACCATTCAACTTGATTCTGATACTATCTACCCAGAGGCAGTGTCACATTACATAGGTTAATGGTTCAGTCCTACAAGACTGCCCCACCATTACTACTTCAGAAGCCAGTTGCAAACCCGGGTTCTTACCTGCTCTTCTGATGGACTGGCTACAGACTGGAGGCTCCAACGACCCCCTCCTTGGACTTCAGACACCAGTCTCAAGTCCAGGTTGTTACCTGTGCTTCTGACCAACGGAGTATAAAGAGGTTCCCATGACCCCCTTGCTGGGTTCAATTAAGTGACTAGAGCAGCTTGCAGAACTCAAAACAACATTTTACTTACCAGATCACCAGTTTATATGAAAGGATAGAGCTCAGGAACAGCCATACGGAAGAGACGGCAAGGATAAAGGATGGGGAAAGGTGCCGAGTTTCCATGCTCTCTCCAGGGTGCCCCCACTCTCCCAGAATCTCCACCTGCTCACCAGACCCAAAGCTCTCCAAACCCTCTCCTTTTTGGGTTTTTATAGAGGCTGCATTACATAGGCATACCTGATTAAATCATCAGCCATTGGTGGGCACCTGGGTGGCTTAGTCAATTAAACAGTCGACTCTTGGTTTCAGCTCAGGTCATGACCTCACAGCTTTGTGGGTTCAAGCCTCATGCTGGCAGCACAGAGCCTGCTTGGGATTCTCTCTCCCCCACTCTCTGTGCCCTTCCCCTACTCTTACTGTCTCTGTCTCTCTCAAAATAAATAAATAAATAAACTTAAAAATAAATAAATATATATCATTGGCCATTGGCGATTGATTCAACCTGCAACCCCTTTCTCCTTCCTGGAGGTTGGGGGTGGGACTGAAGGTTCCTGACGCTCCAGTCACAGGGCAGATTTCTCTGGCAACTGGCCCCCAGCCTCAGCTGACCTAGAAGCAGCTTTCAAAAGTCATAACATTAACATAAAGAAAGATACCTTTCCGGCCCGTCAACTATTAGGAAATTCCAAGGCTTTTAGGAGCTCTGTGCCAGAAACAGAGACGAAGACCAAATATATATTCCTTATTATAAATCACAATATCACACACTAAATAAAAACCCTGGGAATGGAGCCCAGCAATTTGTGCTTTAACAACCCTTCAGGCAATTTGATACAGCTCAAGGTTGAGAACCACAGTCTTAGCACCCAAGAAGAGAAGAAGTGACAGTAAGGGATGTACTGAACATAAGATCTGCGTGATTTTACACTTCAAGAGTGAAACTTGTATGATGAACAAGCATAATTTGTGACACGATTAAAACACGATTTTGTTTTAGCTTTCATTTTCCCTTTCAAATGTAGGAGTAAATTTCACCTGTGATGAAAACATGGCCAGGTCTTATGACTTTTTCTGCTCACTCTGAGGTGACATCTCCCAATTCATAAATTATAAGACACCTTCAAAGATGAGACTCCTCCTCACCCTCGCAAAGCCCTGGGAGGTGGTGTGATGTCCCTCACAGTCTGGCACATAGGGAGAGAAGAGGGCAAGGGGTAAAGAGGTTCCTTGTGACTGACAGCTTTTGCTCTCGTGGCTGAGCAGGTGGACATTTTGAGCCACACGTCTCCCCTCAGAGCTTTCTTGGGCTCACTGGAGGCTACTCTGCTGGACCTCTCTGGCCACGCTCCCATGCATGGGCCCTGCCTTCTGTCCCCCAGGGCACTGCTCCCCATCACCCATGATCCTCTGCAGGCCACTCCACACAGACTCTGTTAGGGCCTCCTTTGTTCTCCCCTCACCTTCCCTAGGACAGGGTAAGATACTAAAAGGCTTCAGCCCATTTCTCACTCCCATGAGATCAACAAAGCCCTGATCCCCGGGAAACCCTTCATATGTCCCCTCAGCCCACCAAGCTCCTGGGAGCGTAAACCAACTACCTACCCTGTTGGCCCTACGCTTGTATAACTTTGTCAGGCATGAATCAGGTACCTCCAGGTCAGCTCTTCCCCCACCTACTGGGACACGCATCAAGATCTCTAACTGGTTCCTTTGAAGTCACCTGCCCCCACTGGGCTTCAAGTGATGGGGATTTACATCGTGGCAACCATTGTCTCAAGAAAATTCCCTCACACATTCGCTGTCCTCTCCCCTCTCAACTTTGAGTTATCTTCAAGCAGGTGAGCAGTCCAAGAGAACTTAGACCAATTTGGGGACATTTGCTTTGTAAATTGTCCATATGTGATTTGGTTTTGGAATATAACACGTATCATGACTTGGTGTATGTATTCTGTTACACAAGGAGGTTCTCATGTGAGGTGTGTAACATGATTATCTTAATCATCCAAGGTCGTGTATCTGAAAGAAACAAGGCAGAGACAAGGACTCAGGTCTCCCACCTCCAAACTGCTCTTTCAACCCTCCCATGAGACAGACGGCACTTGCTGAAAGGGAAACAGGAGACACAGATTATGGGGTCATTTATTAAAGCTGAGGTCCAGCATGAATCGACAGCACCAAGAGTACAGAACCTGAAAGAGAGCCTCACAAATATGTAAATAAAATGTAAAGAAAGCCAGAAAATGTAAAGAAAATGGTATCTTAGCTAAGTTTCTTTTGCATGCCAATCATAAAGACCAACTTAGAGTACCTGAAATAAATGGATATTTTCACTATCTTGATTGTGGTGATGGTTTTATGGATTCATACATATGTCAAAACTTACATCAATTAGACCTCAATGAAATGGTAAAAACTCAAACAGGACAAACAATACAATGGGTTAGAGTGGGACATCAAATACACAATAACAGAAACGTGAAAAGGTCTGAGAATATTAGAAGTATAGAACACATGTTGTAAAGCAGGATCGTGAAGCAAGTAAAAAGAGAGAGGAAAGCATGGAGGCTTAGCGTACCTAAGATACTGATATTCAGGGTCTATGAAAGTTTTATTGGCTTTGTTAGGTAAGAGGTAAAGGGTAGTAAATATTTAAGTATATAATATGAAACAGATTTTACAGCAAAATTTTTTTAAAGATCCAATGAAATCAAAGTGTATATTAGCATTTTGAAAGGTATAACCTGATAGACAAATGTAAATCGTTATTAATAATATGTTAATAGTTTTTCTTGGTTTAATCCAATTTTCCCCAGCAGATACCTTCTCTCTTCATGTAAAATTGAATATTACGCATATCTTTCTCATTGAAGGGTTGAGAACATTACAGAAAGGAGTTTTCACACAGACATGGATACATGACTACACCACCTTTAACCTCTCTAAGCCTGGCCCAGCCACTGCCTTGCTCCTGACATCCATCACCAGCAACAGTCCCAACTGATGGAAGCAGGGGCAGGGGACACCTTGTGCTGCAGCTGTGATGAGATGACTTCACTTTTCCAGCCATCTGTCACAGGGAAAGCAAGCTTCCCACGCACGTGTGTGAAGTCAACAGATGGAGGGCTGAGGATGGTTTCAATCCTTCAGGGAGATGCAGAGACTGTGTCTTCCCTTTCAAAAGGACTGCAAACTATTCAAACAATTTCCCAGAGACCTCCCTAAAACTCTTTACAAGCCACAGGCACACATCCCTTGCTTGGCTGCTTCCAAATAGGTGACACTCATGGGAGAGCCATGATTCTTGTCTAGCATCCAGTGGCCACTCTTGGCATCTTGTTCAACAGAAGAGGGAGTGACATTGGCCTGTTTCCATAAGCATCTAGGACATTGTCTGACACATATTAGGGACCTGAAGAAGTGATTATGTAAGGAAGGAAGGAAGGAAGGGAGGAAGGAAGGAAGGAAGGAAGGAAGGAAGGAAGGAAGGAAGGAAGGAAAGGAAGGAAAGGAAGTAGAGAGAGAGAAGGAGCAAGGCAGAAGCAAATAATTGTTCTTTTAGGAAGCTGGGAACCTAGCAGAAATACCCCTATGCAAATATACCAGCACTCTGGGGAAGGGGTGGGGGGGGCGGGATTTGCAACATGTCCTTCACCAAAGAGGGATTTGAGTGCCTTGTGGGAATATGGACAATGGGAAGTTTCCATGATTCAGGTACACGGCCCTTTCCCCCAGAACACATCTGACCTGAAGTGATGGGTTTCCATGACACACTTTTCGCTGCCTACCCAGCATCTATTCTTGCTTCTTCCTTAAATAAGAGAGCATCAATGTATTTGGCAACGTGCCATCTTATCTCCCTTAGCATTCATTGCAGGTAAGGAAGTGGCTGTGTGATCTGGTTCTGGCCAATAAGAAATAAGTAGAAGCCTACAGCTTGGAGTTTCTGGGAAAACTTAATTGTTTCCTTATTTAAAAGAAAGAAGGAAAGGGGGAGGAAGGGAAGAAAGAAGGAAGTGAGAAAAGAAGAAAGAGGGGCACCTGGGTGACTCAGTCAGTTGGGTGTGCGATGCTTAATTTCAGCTCAGGTCATGCTCGCAGGATCTTGGGATCAAGACCAACATCAGGCTCCACATTGAACATGGAGCCTGCTTGGGATCCTCTCTCTCTGTCTCTCTCCCTCTCCCTCTCTGCCCCTCTCCTGCTCACGTGCACACACAAGCATTCTCTCTCTCTCTAAAGGAAATGTTTTATGTGTATATTAAAACAAGAAAAGAAAGGAAGGAAAACCTTTGCATTTTTACTATTCTTTCTCCCCTTCTTCCTACCTAAAACAAGATGTGATTCCTATAGGTGAAGCAGTCATCTTGCTGTCGTGAAGACAAAAGCCACACACTATGGACAGAAAAGCAGGAGGAAAGAGGAAGCCTGAGTCCCTGGTACCACTGTGGATACTTCACCTCACTTCTAGGCTGCTTTTCTCCAGACTTTTTCTATAAAGACATAAAACTTCTATTTGGTTCATCACAGTCAGGGTTCTGTTATAAACTGTCAGATGTAATTATAACTGATGAGTCAGAAACACAACATGAATAAGTGCACACCAACTCTCCTAGAAACCAGCCCACTGGGAGGAGAAGCCCAGCAGTGCACCCCCACGGGTGCAATCCCATGAGTTAGAGTTAGAGTTACAGTTACGGTCTCTCAGACTCCAAAGTAAAGAGACTAAAGAAAGAAACCAGATGAGGTAACTAGGTTGGCATGGAGTCATGGAGTCAGTCATCCGCTTGCCCGAGACAGGGTTGGCACCCTGTTGGTGGGGATGGAGCTGCTGGGTATAGGTATAGTAGGAAGGCAGCTTTTCAAGGAGGCAGTCAGATGGGTGGGACAAGTGTTGGGGCCATAGTCAGACTACTTGCAGACTAGCACCCATGATTCAGGCTCTGGCCAACATGGCCAAGTGATAAGAGATGATGGCAGAAGATGATGTGTCCTCTACATTCCAACAAAAAGCTTCCAAGATGCAGAGAAAACAAGCTTAAACAGGTGAGGGAAATTTGTTGGACTTTTGGACATTGCTGTCAAGGACCCTGATTAGATGTTTGGAGAACCAGACACCAGAGAAATAAGGCCGATGCTCATGGCTGCCTATCCAACAAGCATTCTCTAATCCTACTTCCTTGCTGAACAGCCCACCACTGTGGAGGTGAAAATGTCACTTACTCCTGTTCCTAGCTTCCCCTGCAGCTGGGGAATGAGCATAGGATCGAACCCTGGCCTGTGGGACCCGAGCAAGAGTTCACTGAAGGCCTTCTGGAAAAAGGTATTCCTCTTAAACAATACATTCTTCACTTGACATAGGTTGAGACTGATACTGTGGCTAACATTAGTCTTGAACTGGGCTATATGTGAGGGTCGGCAGGTGAATATAACTTTGTTCTGGGACTTTATCCATCTACCAATCATCAGCAAACACGCTTTTTTAGATTCTCATTTTGTAAGAAGACCGATGTCTAGTGTCCAGAAAACAACGAACATTCTAAAAACGCTCACAGGTGCACCCAGGGGCTTCTAGCAGTTGGGACAGGACAAAGGAGAGCAGCAAAGCGACTCCCTTGTGGAAAAAGCAGGACTCACTCTACCTCCAGAGAGCTGACAGTTGCAAGGTGCAAGTGCAGCTTCCCAATGGTCTGAGGTGAATGCTCCTACCAACAAATACGCTCTCCAGGGGCTAAATGGAAGGGAATGAGGTGGGGGATGGCCACCTTCTCCCCTGTGACACAGGACTCACAGCCCCTCACATGGTTTCCACATTCAGTTATTCCTCTCAAGTGTCTGGGAACCAGCCCCTACCTAGAAGCCAAGTTTACCGACTCTACGAATTGGTCCCTTCCCAGTCTCCCTGCCCAGGGGAAAACGCAGAGAGCTGCTCTGGTGTCCACAGGGATGCTCTGGAGGATAGAGGAGAGGGGCTTCTAGGCCCCCAGATGCCCAGCAGGCTCTCCCTGCGGCTGGCTCTCACCAGCATTCCCTGGGTTCCTCTGCAGCTGTCCGGCTTCATGGACCTCAGAGTCGCTACCACCCCCAGGTCCTCCTCACACTTTGAGGGAAGAGTCAGGGACCCTCTGAGGCCTTTCCACGTCAGAACCAGATTCTGACAAGACCTCAAATAGCACAGCCAGCTTGCTGCGTTCCTGGATTGGTGGTGAGAAAAACATCTCCTAAGTGTGAGAGTAATCTGACTATAAAGGTACATCAGTGAAAACGATTCAGTCTGCAGTGTGGATCATAAAAGCGGTAGCTGAGACGTGGTTCTCAGCAGGCCGGCAGCCTTCCAGGCAAGAAGCATGTCAGACTACCAGGGAGGTTGAGTTATTTTATCATATAGATATCCCCGAATCCATTCTGAAGAGTAAAAAGGGAATTTTTCGTAAGCTAAATTTACCTGTTATGAGTATAAAATTACTCATAATAGCCCTGATGCCTCTATTAAGAATAGTCTTAGAGGAGGAAATGTTTCAAATAAACAGTCTTCTTTTTTTTTTTAATTTTTTTAAATATTTTTTTTATTTATTTCTAGGAGAGAGAGAGAGAGAGAGAGAGAGAGAGAGCGTGAGCAGGGGAGGGTCAGAGAGAGAGGGAGCCACAGACTCTGAAACAGGCTCCAGGCTCTGAGCTGGCAGTCAGCACAGAGCCCGACGCGGGGCCCGAACCCACGAACCGCGAGATCATGACCCAAGCGAAAGTCGGACGCTTAACCGACTAAGCCACCCAGGCGCCCCTAAAATAGACAGTCTTCTAACCTTCCTAGACTTCCATAAGCATGAAGGAAGAAGCGATTCCCTAAGACCGCCTTAATGGAATTTGCGTCAACTCAAGTCCTGCCGCTTCACTTGGTGTCCCTCCTCCTCAGCACTGGGAAATCTGAGGGATTTTGTAAGAAGTGACTGCCCCCAGGGTGCCTGGGTGGCTCAGTTGGTTAAGCATCCAGCTTCCACTCAGGTCCTGATCTTGTGGATTGTGGATTTGAGCCCTGCATCAGGCTCTGTGCTGACAGCTCGGAGCCTAGGGCCTGCTTTGGATTCTGTGTCTCCCTCTCTCTCTGCCCCTCCCCTGCTTGTGCTCTGTCTCTCTCTCTCAAAAATAAAATAAAACATATTTTAAACTTTAATAATAAAAAAACGTCTGCCCCCTCAGTGAACCTGAAATTCCTTTTATGATGAGATTCTCAAACAGAAAAAGGTAAAAGAATGATTAGAGGCAGTAGCTGAGGTCCAGATGGACAGCAGGAAGTGTGAGAAGCGTCCAAGCCCCCTTGCCGCAAACATCTCTGAGCACCTTGTACTCAGTACCCACATCCTCAAGAGGCCTGGAGCTGTCCGTGACCCACTTATTATTGCTCATGCAGCTACCTCACAGCGCGGCCTTCCTCTCCTCTTCTCTCTGTATGACCCACCTGTGATGCTCCCAGATGCCTCTGTCCAAATGCATGGTGACTCCTTCCACCAGACTCTCACTTCCGGCCACTTAAAACCCCAAATCAGGAGTTTCTTACTATGGTTTCTCAGGCAGAGGAGGAAATCAGAGGTGGATCCCCCCAAGAGCTCATATTCTTTTTTAATGTTTAGTACACAAGTAATACATGTTTTTATGTAAAGGACAGGAAGGAAATAAAGAAAGAGAGGAAGGGAGGAAGAAGAATGAAAACCTTTAAGTACTAATAAACACCAAAATTACTACATGTCCACCCCCTAGAAATAACAGATGTCCACATGTGAATAAGCCTTCTTTTTATATATATGTATTTTTTATTTTTTAAATGTTTTATTTGTTTTTGAGAGAGAGAGAGACAGAGAGTGAGCCAGGGAGGGGCAGAGAGAGACACACACAGAATCTGAAGCAGGCTCCAGGTTCTGAGCTGTCAGCACAGAGCCTGACATGGGGCTCGAACTCAGGAACCACAAGATCAGGACCTGAGCTGAAGCCAGACACCTAACCGGCTGAGCCCCCCAGGTGCCCCAAAGCTGTCTTTTGAGATGTTTGTCTACATGTGTGTGGCAGAAGTATAGATGCAAGCATGGAGAAATAAATGCTTCTATGATAAAAAAAAAAAAAAAAGAAATAACATACCACTATGCAGTTTGTGAATGGTTTATTTCACTTGGCAATGTACACTGAGCATCTTTGCATGTCAAGAAATAATCTCCCAATGTCAGGCAAGTCAGTGATTCAGCCTAACATCCATGCCACTTCCTCCACAGATTAGACACAGGAAAGGAAGCCACCAAAGATACAGACCAGACGCCCTCCCCAGGCACCCCCTCTGGTGTGATCCAACAGCACCCCACAGCCTGAGTGTCGCCTCAGCACCTGTGCACATGCCCAGCCCCCGAAACGCCAATATGGGATCTTCAACATCCAAGCCCACTCTTACCTTCTGCTCATTTTGGCCCCAGTGAGGTTTGAACCACAGAAGCCTGGGATGGTACCAAAGGCAGAGTGATCTGTGTCTCATTGCAGGCTGCAGGTGCCTGGGGTGGACGGGGCAATGTCTATACAGCCCTGAATCACACACTAGAGTTTTAAGGAAAGTTAGCCTGAATCTTCAACACCATGCTTACTGTCTTCAGCACATTCTATGGTAAGAATGCACATTTGTGTTTATTTATTATTTATCCAATTCCTTTTATCATAATTTAGGATATTTCTTTATTGTCATTTTTAAGTGAATCACATTGCTATGCCAGATCTGGGTGCACTGTTGTAAATATCTCCTAAAGATAAACTTCTAGAGATAGAATTGCTGGATGAAAGAGAATCACATTGTTTAAGGCTTTTAAAAAGCCAAATTGGCCAAGGTTACATCAGTTTTAGACCTGGGTTTCAAAATGCTCAAAAAAGAATGGCCTGTAACTCATCCTCACCTTTGCCACCATTGGACCAATAAAAGACAGGGAGGGACAGCCAACCCACCTGCTTTCATTTTTTTAAGATTAAATAAATATTTTCTATTTTAAAATTCTCAAGGGAATAGAAGACACATTTTAAAAATTAGATGACTTCCACCTGTTGTCTTAATTCATACTTTTTAGCTGCCGGTGAGAGCAAATATTTCTGAAAATAGTTATAGATTATTTCTACCCCTTCTTTTGTAAATGTAGAGTTCTTGACTTTTGCTCCAGACTCTTTGATGCTCCCCCCCGAGGTATCCAAGGACACCTTAGGATAAAACAAAGGAAACATGGCTTTCTCTCTGCTGGAGACTTGTCGTCGAGAGTCAGAAAAGAAGCTCTCTAGTTCTGAAGCACCTGGGTGGCTCAGTCAGTTAAGCATCTGACTTCGGCTCAGATCATAATCTCACAGTTCATGAGCTTGAGCCCCGTGTTAGGCTCTGTGCTGACAGCTCAGAGCCTGGAGCTTGCTTTGGGTTCTGTGTATGTGTGTGTGTGTGTGTGTGTGTCTCTCTCTCTCTACCCCTCCCCCACTCATGTTCTGTGTGTCTCTCCCTCAAAAGTAAATAAACATTTAAAATAATTTTTTTTAAAAAGAAGTTCTCTGGTTCTTGTGGCATCCAGCCCCACCTCAGCCCACACCCTGAGCCTGCCACCCGAATTTGGCAGTAGGGGCATGAAGCACAAGCCTGGGGTGATGAAAAAGCACTGGATTTTTCAGTCTCTAACTAGAACTTTGAAGCCATCCAACCTGAAGCCAAGTCTACTCAAATGGTAAGCCCTAACCCAGCCGTCTGCTAGCTACCCCCCTGCCCTCCGCGTAGAGTTCCACCTCAGCCCCCTTTAAATGGCCCCCCCTCCAAATGCCCTCCCTCCAAATCATGCAACTCCAGTCCTTCTGCCCTAATACTCCCAGATGCTAGGACACTGGGAGTGAAGATGGTGTGTGTGTGTGTGTGTCTGTGTGTGTGTGTCTCTGTGTTTATGTGTGTGTGTATGTCTGTGGGCATGTTTGTGTGCTGTGTTGTGTATGTCTGTGTGTGTGTCTATGTGCATCTGTGTGTATCTGTGCATGTCTGTGTGTATGTGTGTGTCTGTCTATGAGTGTGTGTGTGTGTGTGTGTGTTTGTGTGTGTGTGTGAGTCAATTCAGCAGAGCTGAGCACCTGACCCTGCAGGGGCCTGTGCTCAGTGCTACTAGAGACATCGAGATTTAAAAAGACAAGGCGGGCGTGCATGGGTGGCTCAGCCACTTAAGCCGTTGAGCTTGTGACTCTTGACTTCAGCTCAGGTCATGATCTCGTGGGTCGTGGGTTTGAACCTCACATCGAACTTTGCTCTTACAGTGCGGAGTCTGCCTGGGGTTCTCTCTCTTTCCCTCTCTCTCTCTGCCCCTGCACTGCTTGTGCACTCTCTCTCTCTCTCATAAATAAATACATAATATTTCAATTAAAAAAAATAAAAAGAAAAAAAAATAAAAAAAATAAAAAGAGAAGGCATGGTCCCCATCTTCAAGGAATTGATAAGCGAGCACAGGAGGTGACCTATAGTCAGGTAATAGATAATAGTGACAAAAGGCAGGAGTTTGTAGATCCTACAACAGAGGCAAAGCCAATGTGTCACAGGAGGTCACTTTCAAGTCTGGAACACTGAGGAAGGTGGCATGGAGGAAGCAGAATTTAAGCCCCATAGAGATGGAAAAAGTCATGCCAGGAACAAACTACAGCCCTAGCAAAGACCCAGAGATGTAAAGAGCATTCAGGAACCACGAGTCCTATTAGTGAAGGGTAGCCTGTCTATGGAGGAGGAACAGAGGATAAAGTCAGACAGGAGGGCTGAGGGGAACCTAGAGGCCTACATGAGGCCAAGGAGCAGGCCGTTTTACCAACAGTGTCTGAATAAGAAAGATACAGATGTGAGCAGCTAGAAATTGCCCACAGCTTTATTTATTCAGAGATTAGACAACTAACCAAGACAGACAAGAAAGATGAAAATTGCCTATTGTGCCTGAAAAACATAACACTAATCCCTGCCATCGATGTGGGCAGACTTCTATTTGTCTATGCATCATGCAGCATAATAGTGGATACGCACATGTGTCATTTTCATGTGGAATCAATGCTATTTGTTTACAACCCGGGAAGCTTTATACGTGTGCCATCTTCAGAGTTCATTGGTGTGGAGCACCTGTGGGCTGGTCTCCTCCACGATCTCCAGGCAGACGGAAGAGCTGGTATCCCTTCCGCACCCCAATCCTCATACACACCTGGCGCGCTTCTCCCTCTGCTTCCACACCCTGGTTTCAACCCTATTGGTGGGTCAGCCCAGAGCCCCTCTCTTTTCTCCTCTCTGATCTCCCAGTCTCCTTCTCCCAACCAGGAAGGGTTTTTAGTGCCTTCCTGTGTGATGGGAAGCCACCCTGATGTCACATCTCACCTGGCTCCCTCTTGTATTGTTCACCTGTGTAAACGAAACTCTGGTCATCCAGCGCTGGCTCCCATAGAACCCACAAACCCCATTTCTCTCAAAGAAGCCGACTCTGCCTATCAAACTCCTGCAGATGAAAATCACAACTGATGTCTCTGAAATGCATTGTGAGGGCCTATCTGGGAAGTGAGTGGCTGAAATCGGTTTCTACTGTTCAGCCGGATTCTGTGAAGCTTCCTACCTGGTAAAGAACTCTGACTGAAGAGAGATCTGGCCTTGGCCTTTGGCCCCTGAGGTAGTCATCTCTAAATGCTTGGAATTTCCCGCCTGATAAGTGTCTTTGCTTACCAGGGGCTGTGAACCACACCAGAAAGCCTAACAATGTGATTTATAGTGGGGGCCTTGAGTCACGGTTATCAGTTCAACTTCTGGAGGAGCTGGAACCTGAAGGGAGCCACGTGGGCAGTCGGCCACAGAACTCCAATAACACCTGGATACTGAGGCTCAGGTAAGCTTCCCTGATTGGCAAAACTCGACCTACGTTATCACACCCATCCTTGCTGGAAGAGGACAAAAGTGCACAGCTGGAAGAGGAGTCTGCACGTGGAACTCTCCTAGACTCTGCCCCACATGCCTATCTTTTCCCTGTGAGAAACCATAACGTGAGCATCACAGCTTTCATTGAATTCTGGGAGTCTTTCAAGCCCGAAGATGGTCTTGGGAACTTGCAGCGTGTGTCAGAGAGAGGGCGGCTTTGGGAGGTGTTCCTCCAACTTTGCCCCCCCCGAATCAGTAGATGCCTCAGCCTCAAAAATGGGAAAAGAAGGCTACAGAGCAACAAAAATTACCAGCAATGAGAATTATACCAGATATCATTCCAAAATATTATCCCATCATGTATAAGAGGGAAATCAAAAGTGCATAGCAATCCGTGGTAAATGCTAACAGGGAGGTGCTCACTCAGTGGTGCTGAATTCAGATGAGGGAGAGGGGGCTGTGAGTGGAAGAGGTCGGGGTAGACTTCATGGAGTTGGTGGGACTTGAGCTGGTATTTCAAGAAAATAGAAAAATTAAACAGGCAGAGTTAAGAACGGCACCCCAGGTAGGAAGGAATAGTTTATATCAGCTTGCTAAACTGGCATACTATTTAGAAGTCTAGGGAAGAAGGGCTACCACAGAAAATTAGAGTATTATTAGCCTTGAAAGCTTCTTGATGTTATTTATTTCCCTGAACTCCTTCATTAGCCAATCGTTGTAAAAAATCTTTTCATAATGCCAGACAAACAATCATCTCGCTGGTTTGGAACACAGAGGCAAGGCACCCATTCTTGAGGCTTCTTTGATCTTTTCTACAGCCCTTGCTAAACATATATGAAAGAGCAAATTGGCCATGAGAAAAAATGGTGTCAGGGAAGACCCCAGTGGCCTTTGCACCCACAAGAAAGCCCTCGTAATTAACACGGCTGCTGTACCGCCCAATTCCAAGAGGTGCCGTTCACACAAGATGAAAGTGAACGGTGTCCTCTGGAGTTGTGTGATGTGGCCGCCCTCATGGATAACCAAATGCTTGTAGGCTGCAAGTCTGATATTGCTAATTCTGATAAGAGGAACTGCCAAATGTGGGCACCCATACAGAAGGCCTTAACATAATTAAAGCAAATGGACAATATGCACACCCACACCAGGTGATAATTAGAACTTTTAACCACTATAACTTTAGGGAGGCACAAACACCAAAGATAGACTTGTAGTTGAGAGGAGGTAATCTAAAGACCAAAAGGTTGGAAGCAAGAAGGATCATGGCTGTTCTAGCCAGTTCACCCTGGGACCCAGAGCCGCCATCAACCAGAAGCCTCAGCTCTGGGTGCACAAGAATTCAGAAGCAAGAAACCTATGCTCGTAAATATTCCCACGCCTCTTAGTTCAGGCTGCTATAACAGAATACTATAGAGTATGTAATTTATAAACCACAGAATTTCATTTCTCAAAGTTCTAGAGGCTGGGAGGTCTAAGGTCAGGGTATAGGCATATTCAGTGTCTAGTGGGGGTCCATTTCTTTGGTTCATAGATGGGCATCTCACAGTGTCTTCACACAGCAGAAGGGACAAGAGAGATCTTGGGGGTCCATTTAATAAGAATACTAGTCCTGTTCAGGGGCTCTGTCCCATGACCTGATCATCTCCCTAAGGCCGCACACCTCCTAATACCATCACATTGAGGGTTAGGATTTCAACACATGAATTTCGATGCAACGTAGACATTCAGTGCGTTGCACAACCTCACCTGAAAATCTGGACCTTTTGCCATCTGTTTCCTCCAGAACACTACAGAAAATAGAATTTCCCCTTTCAATATGGCTCATAACATTTTTAGGGAGATCATGACCCACCCTGAGAATCTGATAAAAGTCCTAAACTCTAAATCGCAAACATGCACACGCACACACACACACACACACACACACACACACAGTGTTGTGCAAAACTCCAGACAACCTAAAGCCATCCTCAAAACCCTACTGCCTCATAGAACCAAAATGTGATCCTGCTACTCAGTAAGAAGTATCTTTTCCTTATTAACACTCAACACTTTACTTGTCAGTAGGTTTTGAATTTTAACTATGCCACAGTGTCAGTGTGGTAATTTGCTTTAAAGACTTTGGCTTTAACTATGTAATGTACAAGAGGCGATCAGTTAGCATGTGAAAACCCCTATGCAAAAATCCGCAATTCAGAGGTGGCTTCCAAGCCCTTTGAATGTTGTTGCTCACATCTACTCCATATGTTTGTTAAATAGCATAAACGAGGGGTGCCTGGGTGGCTCAGTCAGTTAAGCGTCCGACTTTGGTTCGTGGGTTTGAGCCTCGCATCAGGCTCTGTGCTGACAGCCCGGAGCCTGGAGCTTGCTTTGGATTCCAGGTCTCCTTCTCGCTCTGCCCCTCCCCGACTTGTGCTTTGTCTCTCTCTGTCTCTCAAAAATAAATAAACATAACAAGAACAACATAAAGGATGTTAGAGATAATTTATTTTGGTGAATGAGTGGTATTCAAGAAATGTAGTTGCTCTTAAAAGTACTCCGTGGGGCACCTTGGGGTACCTGGATGGCTCATTCGGTTAAGTGTCTGATTCTTGATCTCAGAGTTGTGACTTCAAGCCCCTTATTAGGCTCCACACAGGGCATGAAGCCACTTAAAAAAGAAAAAACTACCCAGGCTCCTTGCAGACATGAATGCTAACTGAAATAAGCCAGAAACAAAAAGACAAATACGACTCCATTTATATGAGGTATTTGGAACAGTCAAATTCATAGAGACAGAACCAGGGCTGGGGGCAGGTGAGAATGTTTAACGAGTGCAGAGTTTCTATTTTGGTTGATGAAGAGTTTCCGGAGAGCAATGGTGGTGATGGGTGCACAACAATGTGAAGATATACTTAGTGCCACTGAATTGTGACACTGAAAAATGATTTTTAAAAAAAGTTATAATTTGGGGTGCCTGGGTGGCTCAGTCAGTTAAGCGTCCGACTTCGGCTCAGGTCATGATCTCACGGTTCGTGGGTTCGAGCCCCATGTCGGGCTCTGTGCTGACAACTAGCTCAGACCCTGGAGCCTGTATCAGTCTGTGACTCCCTCTCTCTCTGACCCTCCCCTGCTCATGCTGTCTCTCTCTCTCTCTCTCCTAGAAATAAATAAAACATTAAAAAATTTTTTTAAGTTATAATTTTATGTATTTTTTAGCAAAAAAAAAAAAAAATACCTCCAGTCCCTTCCATTCCTACATAAATGAAGTATAAGGATCAGGCAAGGCCCAACACCTAATACTACCTTTGGAGAAACTTTTAGAAAAATCCTGTCCCCATGCTTTAGGGACTCCAGCAAGCATCTCATGTGAGTATCTTAATCCAATGTGGATGCAGTGTTTTATGACTGGCAAGGATAGCCAGTCTTGGACTTGGACTCTGAGCTTCACTTGACTCCCAAGTCATCAGAAATCATAGCATTCACCTTGAAGTAATGCTTTCATGAAGCCAACAAGTGGACCTTTCCTCAAACTTACAAAAGCAGACTGCATGACTAGTTTTAAGCCAGCATATGTGGCAGAATTTGGTCAAAGATTTGCTTTCTTTGTAACATCCCACCACTAGCCAGTTCGTTGTGGACTATATTCCCCCCATTCACAGAAGCAACTTGTGTTTTAGCCAAGAAACCCGACAAGTGCTGAATAAACCAGATTCGCCCAAGCCATTCCCCAAGTTCAGAAGAAACTCAGGGCTTGACCCCCAGCCAAGAATGCAGCAAAGCAAACAATAGCTCAGACCTCCACCCTTTCCCCAGTAAAGCAGATAGCTGCCCAAGTGCTTACACTCAGAAGGGATTGCTTTGACTTTGAGAAAAGCCACAGGATAAATAGAGAATTCCGTCTCGTCTCCACCCAGATTCAATAAGACAAAGTAGTCACACCAAGACTTTTAGGAGCTGCCCGGAAGTATTTTACCAGCTGTTAAGGAATAGGAAAAGAAAAAGGAAACATGATATCTATTTAATGAAGGAGTTAACCCAGTTATTCATGAGGAAACACAAATGCATGCCACAAGATAAAGAACTATAATACCTCAGGTATTAAGGGTATTAAGTACTGAGCTATGTCATAAGTAAACTAAAGCTTGTAAAAATTAGAAAAATTGTTAATTCTCAAAATTCAGAACTGCAGTATCCTAAAGAACGAGGTGTGAAATTGCAGTGATCAACACAAGTTTGACCACATATACTCCAGATATTCATTAGCTTGTTCTTCCTGTTATAGGCTTATGTTTATTGAGTGGGTACAATACACTAGGCAGTTCCGGGATAGAGGAGAGTGTGTAGATGAGAATGGCCTCATCCTTTTTGTTTTCTTTCCCTGTAGGAGTTCATGGTTATTTAAAGAGGAAGCAAAAGCACACAAAAAAAACAACTTAGTGGTTGAAGATTTTTTTTTCCTTGACTGAACTTCTGGCACCAAAGGTGGGGGTTTTCCACACAACAACGGATTCTCTGACACCATCGGGGTGACCTTACAATTCAACTCTTGACACTAACTACTCAGAGATCGTGTCAGACTCCACAGGTTGAAGGGCTCAGCCCCACAAGACTGCCGCCTCTTCAGAGGCCAGTCACATGTTTTGGGTCCCTGATTTAACCACACCTCTGACCAACTCGGCTGCAAAGTCAGAGTTTCTGACAACTCCTCAGTTCTGATAATTTGCTAGAATGGATCGCAGAACTCAGGAAAGCACTTTACTCACATTTACTGGTTTATTAGAAAGATACAACTCGTGAACAGCCAAGTGGAAGAGAGGCATAGGGCCAGGCATGGGGAGGGGGTGTGGCACTCCCTGGCCCTCTCTGGATCCACCACCTTACCAGTACCTCTTGTGCTCACCAACCTGGAAGCTGTCCGCATCCAGTTCATTAGTTTTTAGGGCGCTGGCCCTCCAGCTCTCTCTGCCTTCCCAGGGGTCAGCGGGAGGGACTAAAAGCTCCCACTCCCCAATCAACTGGGTCTTTTAAAGACCCGCCCCACTGTCAGGCTATCTAGGGTCCCACCCTAGGTCTTCATTAGCATAAACCCAGGAGTGATAAAAGTGGCTCGTTATGAATGGCAAAATTCATTCCAATCACTTGGGAAATTCTATTGTTTTAGTTCCTCTTTGCCAGGAACTGGGACAAAGTCCAAATATATTTTTGTATTGTACTATAGCATTAAAATATTCGAAGTGGGTTTCAAGGGAGCACAACAAAGAAGGTACTGGGCAATCTTACTGGGGGCAATGGGTCAGGGAAAGCCTCAGGCAGGAAGCCTTGGCTACATCTTAAAACGTGACAGGTGTTCACTGGGTAGACAAGGGAAGAAATGACAAAGGGAACCAGGGACTAACAATGGCCCAGCACAGGACCTTTGAGAACCAGCTCACAGGGATTACTGCAGGAGCTCTGACTGGTCTCCCTGATTCCTCTGTGGCCCCATCCTCCTCCACCCAAAAGTCAGAGGAACCCTTTAGAAATGTACATCAAGTCTCAGCACTAGTTTGCTGTCAATTCTCCAAGGACTTTCCATCTCACATTAAATAGAATCCAAACCCTTTGCCCTGGTCAACAAGGCCCTAGTTGATTTGGCTCTGCCTACTTCTCAGTCCTGAAAGAACGACATTCTCTCTCCTTTGCAGGCCCCATTCTAGCCTGATCAGCCTTCGGGTGATTCCCCAAACACCCAAGTTCCTTCCCATCTAGATGGTTAATTTTATGTGCAACATAAATGACCCACCACAGGGTACCCAGAATAAACTTTACTCCTGGATGTAGCAGTGAGGGTGTTCCCAGGTGAGATTAGCCTTTGAATCAGTGAACTCAGTAAAGTAGATTGCCCTTCCTTACATGGGTAGGCATCATCCACAGTTTGTTGAGGGCCTGTATGGAAACAGAGGTGCGGGGAGGAGGAATTTGCCCCTTTTAGCTTTCTGCTTACCTCTTGAGCAGTGACGACTCCTCTCATCTTCTCCTGCCCTCAGACTGGGGTTTACACCACTGCTTCTCAGGCCCTCAGACTTGGACTGAATGGTACCACCTGCTTTCCTGGGTCTACAGCTTGTAGAAAGCAGATTGTGGGACTTATCAGGCTCCATAATCACATGAGCCAATTTCTCATAATAAATCTTTTCAGTATAAATAAATATACACATACATATATATATATATACATATGTATACATATACACATGTATATGTATATATATCTCTTACTGGTTCTATTTCTCTGGGGAACCTAATACACCATCCCAGCATCTCTGTGCTTATGGCACCTGGTTGGCAATAGAGGATCCTAATGGTGCTAAGAAGTTTGGAGGCAGTGTAATTAATAATCGACAGTGCAGTTTCTTTTTCTTTTTTTTAAGTTTATTTATTGGCGGGGAGGGGCAGAGAGAGAGGGGCAGAGAGGAAGAATCCCGAGTCCAGCAGGCTCCACAATGTCAGCACAGAGTCAGACAAGGGACTTGATCTCACAAACCATGAGACCATGACCAGAGCTGAGATCAAGAACCAGATGCTTAGCCTACTGAACCACCCAGGTACCCCTGACAACATAGGCTCTGATGTCAGATTGCCTTGGTTCAAGATCTCACTGTTCTTACTAGCTGTGTAAAATTATTTAACTTCTCTGTGCCTTGCTCTGCCCATTTGAGGATGGAAATACTAAACAAAAATAGTGCCTACATCCGTAAGATGTAGAATGAGTTAGAATGAGTGAAATGAGTTAGTTCTTACAAAGCATTTAGTATACTGTCTGGCACATAGCATTGATATTCTTACATTTCTTACCTTCCTATAGATGAAGGTGGAAGGCTTGAAAGTGTTAACCTTAAAAATAAAAGCTGCTAGTTGTTTTACCAGCAAAATAGGTTTATTCGGACATAAAAAAAGGATTGCAATCGGGGACAAACAAGCCATGGCAAAACCACAGGCAAGTACAAAGAACAAAAGAGAGGTATGCTTTTTTTAAGGAGAAAAGGGATAAGTTGGAAAGGCTGTTATAAACTAAAAGTCCATTTGAGCAAACTGTAAGTTCCAAGTATAGTGGCTTCTCATTGGCTGAGCTATTGTGGGAGTTTGGAGGTGTGGGATGAGGAAAGCCTATCTTTCTCCAGCTGCGACAGTAAAGTAGTAACCAGGTGCAAAGTCAGGTCAACTGGGTCTTCCTGTTGGGTCTGCAACTGATTAGTAGTGATAGGGCATGACAGCTCCCCTGCTGAGCTTCCTGACTCCATTTCAGCTTCCTGACTGAATATTCACAAAAGGTTTAAAGCAAGAGAGTAATGAGATCAGGTTCCCACTTTCACATGTCAGTATGACTGTGATTGAAGGTAAGAGGAGGTAAATTTAGCCAGTAAGGAGACTTCCACATCCCCTTACTCAGCAAACTTTGATCCTAGACAGACGATGTGCTAGGACTCTGTGACAGCCACTATTGTCACCACGTGGCTTTGGATTTGGCATCAAGTCCCACCCTGAACTTTTCCCAACTTTGCTGAAACTGCCCTTCCAAAATCTGCTTCTCCAGATAGACAGGCTCAATTCCAGAGCTGAGTCTTAACTACGACAAGTAAGGAAGACACAGAACTGAGAGTCGAAACCTGGCACCTGATCCTCATCTGGAAATAGGGGCAGTCACATCTGCCCTAAGGACCTCACAGAATTGTTGTGGACCACAAAATAAGATACTTGATGTGGGAGCATGAGGAAAGACTGAACTCCTACCCTGGATGGGTTGGTTGGGTTTTATTTCTTATGCTTTAAATAAGAGTAATATAACCCACATAGGCAAAAATTCAAATAGTACAATAAGACATAAAATTAGAAATTGAGGTCTCCTGTTCACTCCACCCTCAACCTATATTCCCTCTCCACAAAAGGTAGTCATTGTTAACAACTTTCCATTTTTCTTCCCAGAAAAAACTTTTTTTTTTGCATGTATCTGCATTTTACATGTATATGTCCTTAAAAGTTTACACAAATGGGGTCATGGAGGTTTTAATACATAAGTGCTCAATTGTTTGATTTCCTTCCCATCCAAAAGTAGAATCTGAATCTCCTCCCCTTAAATCTGGGCTTATTGACTTCTTGACCAATAAAAGATGGTAAGAAGTGATCTGATGCCAGGTTCTTGGCACTTCCTGTCCTGAAATGCTTGTTTTTGCAGCCCTGTGAGGAAGCCAAGAAACCGCATACAGAAGCCACATGTAGGTGTTCCAGGTGACAGTAAACACCAACTGCCAGACATGTGAATGAGAAAACCTTCAGATGATTCCAGCCCGCAAATGTCAGGTCACTCCCAGTCGTTACACCATCCCAGCTGACTCGAGAGACAAGGTGGGCAGAGGCAAGTGGGCCCCATCAAACCCTCCTAACTTGCAGATTTGTGAACAAAATGGCTATAGTTTGAAGCCAGTAAGTTTGGGACAGCCCTCACACAGCAACGGCTAACTGCAGCAGTGATCATATTTTGCCCACTCTATGAAATTCCTTTTTTGCCTTTAATAAAATATCTAAGAGATCTTTCAACAATACATACATACATACCCAAATTGTTTAATGATCTAATCCTCCCTTTTATGGATGTTTCACATTAAATCTATCAGCATTCTGTTGATAGGCATTTAGATTGCTTCCAGTTTTATTCCATTTCAAAAAATACTGCAATGAGCATTTGAGCATACTTTGGGGATATATCTGTAGGATAAATTTCTAACAGTTAAACGTTGGATCAAAAGGAATCACCATGTGAAATTTTGATAACTATCACCAAATTCCATAAAATTCCAAATTTCCTTCCTCACAAATGTAATAAAGACTCCATCAGTGTACACTTCTACTTGAATAAAACTGGAATTCTCTGAAGAAGAAAGATGAAGAGAAGCCTCATCTGTTTCTCTAGGGCCATCTCACCTTCTTTAAACCTCAAGTGGTATATAGTTTTTTTCCAAAATTAACTAAAACTGAATTTGTTTCATGCATTTTCAAGGAATATAAACCAGAATGCTCTCAATCATAATTAAAGAAATGCAAAAAAAGAATAAATTTTAATATATTTATCCATTTAAAATAACAGTAATTAAAAAATTACATGCTAACATATTTGTATAAAAATAAATATATTTTGGAGGTGCCTGGGTGGCTCAGTCAGTTAAGCCTCTAACTTTCTCTCAGGTCATGATCTTGCAGTCTGTGAATTCGAGCCCTACGTGGGGCTCTGTGTTGACGGCTCAGAGCCTGGAGCCTACTTCGGATTCTGTATCTCCCTCTCTCTCTGCCCCATCCCCACTCATACTCTGTCTCTCTCAAAAATAAGTAAACATTAAAAAAAACTTTTAATAATAAAAAATAAATAAATGTATTTTTCAAAACAAAAATTTGGTGAGAAAAGAGGTATTGTTTTATAATTTTTTATATTTTATATATTGTTTTATATTTTTTCAAGTTAACGTCTGGCTCAGTAGAAGAAAATTGGACTCTCGTCTCCACTTCCACATTCAAAAGGTTATGATATGTTGTTTTTGTTGACATAAATTTAAAAACTTCAGCTCCACGCAAATAACGTAGATAGAAAAGGAGTCAACATTTTAATAGCTTTTTCTAATAATTGTGAATATTCTTCTCTGATACTACACTAAAACTTGACAAGTGTTAAAAAACCACAGGTCCAAATGGAGTCAATTATGCCAAGCCACAACACCAAACCAGTTAACTAACCTAACTGCAGTTTCTACCTCCCTCAGAAACGTAGTGTTAACTGCCCCGTCTGGAATCTTCTGACCAGCACCAAGAAGGTAATCTGTCACATGTGCCCTCTCCAATCCCCCAAAGGAAGATGAGATAATATACCTGAGACCCTTTTGTCTACAACAGAAAGTGACCTCACCTGAAATAAACCTTTTTCTATTTATAACTTTCTTGTCCTACCTTTAGAAGCCTATCCCTTCTGTAGCCCTTTGGAGGTACCCCCTACATGCTAGATGGAATACTGCCTGATTCATGATCCATTTAATAAAGCCAATTAGATCTTTGAAGTTTAATCAGCTGTGAGACACCTGGGTGACTCAGTCGGTTAAGCCTCCAACTTCGACTCAGGTCATGATCTCATGGTTTTGCGGGTTCAAGCCCCAGGTTGGGCTCTGTGCTGACAGCTCAGAGCCTGGAGCCTGTTTCAGATTCTGTGTCTCCCTCTCTCTCTGCCCCTTCCCTGCTCACACTCTCTCTATCTCTGTCTCTCAAAAATAATAAATAAATATCTTAAAGAGTTGTTTTAAAAAATGGTCATTTAAAATTTAATCGGCTGATGTTATTTTATTAAACAAAAGTGACATACTCTTAAAGGCTAGCTGTGATGTTAACATACCTAATCTGAAATCTACTCACTAAATGTTTTCATACTCTGTTACATTAAAATCCACTCATCTGTCTTGAGCTTTGAGTGGGTCTTTTACCCACGTGTGATTTTGTAACATCACTCATCAGTTGTTTGAGAGAGTGGTTTACTAAGCCATGCAGAGCTTCTGAATGTTGACATGTTTCATTATATAATATCAAGAATAATCACACTCATTTATATCAGTACCATTCTCACCATAAAAGACTTTAAGGATTAGAAGTTGTCAGGATCACAGTAGCAGATACAAGCTTTTTGGAATTCTTATTTTTGCTTGAGACTCTAATTTTATCGTCGGCAATAAATATTATCAGTTGTTTTCCTTGAAGTAACAGGCTTACTTTGTTCATTTTCAAGAATGTATCTGTCAAGGGGTGCCTGGGTGGCTCAGTTGGTTAGGTGTCCAACTTTGGCTCTTGATCTCATAAGCTGTGAGTTTGAGCCCTGAGTCGGGCTCTGTGCTGACAGCTCAGAGCCTGGAGCCTGCTTCTGATTCTATGTCTCCCTCTCTCTCTCTCTGCTCCTCCACCGCTCAAGCTGTCTCTCTCTGTCTCAAAAATAAATAAACATTTTTTAAAAATTTGGGGAGGTTGCCTAGGTGGCTCAGTCGGTTAAGCATCCGACTTCTGCGCAGGTCATGATCTCAGGGTTCATGGGTTCCAGCCCCGCATCGGGCTCTGTGCTGACAGCTAGCTCAGAGCCTGGAGCCTGTCTTTGGATTCTGTATCTCCCTTTCTCTCTGACCCTCCTCTGCTCACGCTGTCTCTCTCTCTCTCTCTCTCTCTCTCTCAAAAATAAATAAAACATTAAAACATTTTTTAATAAATAAATAAAATAAATTTAATTTTAAAAAAATGTATTTGCCAAATACCCAAGTCTGAATAGCCACAATTTGTCTGACAATTGTTTTTTCAAGTAAAAATGTTGTTCCATGGGGGGAAAAAAAGCCCAGTTCAGCTTGCAACCTAAAAATAGCAAAAGTGCTTTTCTTGAGACAATTGCCATACTTTGATTTGTTGCAGAAGTACTCTACACAGACTATTTAAAATAACTGTGCCCAAGGGGTGGCAACTTAATAAAATTCAGAGTTGTTGTCATTTTATCAGATAATTCTCAGGTTTAACTCACTTTTCTTAAACTACTAACATAATTTGATGTCACTACCATAATTCATGATAAAGTACCAGAACTTTTATCCACCACTGACTTTGGATCACCACCACTGGAAACATCAACATAGTAGACAAGGCAAATGACATCTTATTTATTATTACTATTATGAAATTAGTTTTGATCTCGCAGACACCCTAAAATGATGTCAAGATCCTCAGAGGTATGCAGACCATACTACAGAAACCTCTGCTCTAGGCAAATCACAGTAAATCTATTTGCCTAGTTGTTGATTGGTACAATTCCAGCCAAGGAGACAGGAAGACAAATCTCGTCTTTTCCAGAAAAGCTCCGGGAAAGTTCTCCTTACTCATAAGAGGTCTCAAGTTTCAAAGAAATATTTGTACCCTCAAGCCCACAGCAGCATTATTCACAATAGCCAAGAGGTAGAAAAATCCAAACGGCCACTGATGGATGAATGAATAAATAAACGGTTGTATATACACACAATAGAATACTATTCAGCCTTAAAAAAGAAAGAAATTTTGACACAGGCTACAACAGACAAATCTTAAGGACATTATGCTATGTGAAATAAGCCAGGCACAAAAACAAGTGCTGTATGACCTTACTTTTATGAGATAGCCAGAGAGGCCAAATTCATAGAGACAGAAAGTAGAGCGGCGGGTTGCCAGGAACTTGACATGGGGGGAATGGAGGATTGTTGTTTAATGGGTACAGAGTTTAAGTTTTACAAGATGAATACATATTAGAAATTTGTTGCACAACAATGTGAACTTGACATTACTGAACCGTACGCTTGAAAATAAAAAAAAAATCAGTCAAATAAAATTTAAAAAAATTTTTTAAATGTTATATTTATTTCTGAGAGAGAGAGACAGCGTGAGCAGAAGCGGGTCAAAGAGAGAGGGAGACACAGAATCCGAAACAGGCTCCAGGCTTTGAGCGGGCTGTCAGCACAGAGCCTGATGCGGGGCTGGAACCCAGGAACACCCAGGAACCACGAGATCATGATCTGAGCTGAAGCCGGACGTTTAACCACTCAGCCATCCAGGCGTCCCCAAATAAAATTTTTAAGAGGGGTCTCACAAGTGAAATAGGTGACTAGAATTAAGGAGCACACTTGCGATGGGCACTGGGTGATGTACGGTAGTGTTGAATCACTATATTGTATACCAGAAACTAGTATAACACTGCATGTTAACTATACTGGAATTAAGATTAAAAACTTAATTTTTTTAAAAAAAGGGGTCTTCAAAAAGGGAAAATGGACTTTTTTTCTAACCTTTGGTGATGATGAGTGGAGAGGGGATGTTACCACCATACTGCAATCATGAGAGGTAGAGATCCAATACTCTGAGGATGCCAGAGCGGAAAGATGAAACCATGAAAGAGCCTGAATCCTTGCTAACATGACAAAGACCCTAAATGAACCAACCTTGGGACCTCCTATTGCCAATCTTACTATGTAAGTTAACACCCTTTCCTATTTTCTTAAGGAGAATTCAGTGGGCTAGGGCTCCTGGGTGGCTCAGTCAGTTAAGCGTTCAACTTCAGCTCAGGTCATGATCTCACAGTTCGTGAGTTGGAGCCCCACGTCGGGCTCTGTGCTGACAGCTCACAGCCTGGAGCCTGCTTCAGATTCTGTCTCTGTCTCTCTGCCCCTCCCCTGCCTGCTCTCTGTCTGTCTCTCTCAAATATAAAATAAAACATAAAATTTTTTTTAAAAAAAGGAAAAATTCAGTGGGCTATTCTGTTACTTGTAGCTAAAAACGTCTTCACTGATACCAAGAGGAAAGTGTCAAAAAAAAAAAAAAAAAGCACCCAATGAGTTTAGCCATTCCTCTGCTGCACAGTCATGGTACAATCTTGGGGAAATCATTTCATTCCTCCCATGCTGTTTAAGGTGAAAGATGGATTAGATACCAAAAGACCCTTCCTATGACTTTTAACAGATTTACTATTACATGTGCTGGAAACTTCATATATCATAAAATTTGCTTATCTATGTTGGCCTTTAAAGCCTAGATCAATATCGAGATTTATTCCTCTTATATCTATGTAGTTTATCTGCCTGCCACTGACTTTCCTTGAAACCACTCTGAGGATTGACTTGTTCCAGGAAGCATGAAATGACAGGTGTGGCTACCTCATGTCAGCGTGCATCTTATGAAGAGTCCTGCTGCATGGGCAAGGTGATAAAGACTTCCTCTCCACAAGAAGTCTTGGAACTTGTGTGAGTTATAGCCTTCATCTCCCTACTACTGGAAAAGTTCTCAGACCTAAAGTGTGGAGGGCTATAGCAAATAGAATGCTAGAAATAAGTGTTTGGGGAGGTCTGTGTGTGGGTTAGACAACAGTAAAACAGTTAAAGAATATGTAGAACTTAAAGAAGACAGTCCTTTATTGCTAGACCAAGCTAGTCTGCCCAATTTCACCCTCAATCACTATTGTTTTTCAGTGAGAAATAGAATCACTTAGCAGTGATTGCTCTTGGTTGTTGTTATTATGAACCATCTTCCTTTATTTTTATCTCACAGATAGGTGGAACCAGGAGAATTTCCAAACTGAATACTGAATTCCACAAAATTGTGTCTCCATGGAATGTTGGCCAAGGCCGCCAAAATTCCATAGGGGCACATTTGATCGAGAACACCATTTAAGAAATGAGATTGTTCAAACAATTACAGTATTGTAAATGCTTGGTGGCTGACAAGTTAAGGATATCGTTGAGTTTTGCTACGAAATTCTCCCAGAAAAACAGGAAGGTACTGATTCTTGTAGCTTTAGACATAGAGGTTGATTCTCAAAGCCCAGGAGAGTTAAGAGCTTTCCTTAATCAGAGAATCCTTGGAATTTCATTGATGTCCACTGACTCGCAAGACTGTTTGTCTGAGGAGGTGTTCAGTGTATCTTTGAGCTTCCCCCTCCCCATTTCCCCCACCTCACTTCCCGGGCAGCAGGGCAATTAAATAAGTTTGTCGTGGCTGGAGTCAGAAGGAATAAAGATGGTTCTCATTTTCATGGAGGCTCCCAGGCCCTTTGGAAATACCTCTGAAATTTTATTTAAAATTTCCTGCAGTTAGGGTACTCTAATGATATAAGGTCTTGAAAGCTGATACGTATTATAATTTGTTCCTAGTCCATCTCCTCCACCATACTGAGTTACTTGAGGAAGGAAATGATATTTCTAGGTCTGGAAGTATTTGCTGATAACAGAGAATCGTTAGATATTTTTTAAATAAATAAATGAGTGTCCCAATGAATTAATGAATGAAACAGCAAACCAGTTACTTTGTATAGGGTTATCTGTTGTTTTCTTGTGCTCTTCATTTTCCCTTTTTTTTAGTAGTAGCAACCTTTTTTCTTCCCTCCATGTGGTTCTGGTGGGGCTGCCACTCATCGTTCCCTACCCCCGCCATCCAAGCTGGCCAATCATGGTATTCCTTATCAATCACCACAGGAATTGGTCTGAGGAAGAGGTATGTGACTCAGAGGTATTGTCTCTTGCTACTGAAGCTTTGGGGATGCCAGTGGTCATCTTTTCTTGGACCTGAAGTAGCCTGTCTACAGAAAATCAAGGAGAGAGAATCAAAAAGGGGGAAGGTGGAGAGGAGATGGGAATAAAAAGAATGAGATGTAACGACACTCAATTATATTTCTTGTATCTCTGATTCTTTCATCAAGAGCCCTTATCCCATTCTTTCCATATTTTGTCTCCTGTTTTTCCCCTTCTAGTAGTCTGTGTGGGAGTCAAAGTCCTTTCTCCCTCAAGCCAGCCTGATGCCACCCAGAGTTTAAATTCTGTTCAAAGGCATATGCCTCTTAAAACTGTCCCAGATTATGATGATACAGTGAAGGAAGGGGAAGGAGAAAGAAAGCTTGGGAAGAACAGACCATGAAAGGAGAAGGAAATTAGATGCACTCTTCTACTTTGCACTTTTATCTTAGGCTCAACCAATGAGAGTGAAGAGAAAGACAGAGCTGGAAGAAGTCATGACAGTTTGGAGATGCTGGAGAACTGGAGTTTAGCTAGTCGAGGCTTTCTCAGCCTCAGCACTATTAATATCTGAGGCTGGATAATTTGTGGCAGGGCATGTGCTGTCCTAATGCATTGTTGCACTGTATGACACTTAACAGCATTCCTGGCCTCTACCCTGGCCTCTGTTTGTATGACAACCAAAACTGTCTGCAGATATTGCCAAATGTCCATGCAAGAGCAAAGTCTCCCTTGTTGAGCACCTCTCCATTTTCCAGATGAGGAAAACGAAGCCCAAAGTGGGAGGAATTTGCTGAAGGCTGCACAGAGTCAAGATAAGAATCTAGACTGTCGCCACAAAATCTGATCATTTGCTCAAAAAAGCCATGTTTTTAGAAAGATTTCTGCTTTGTATAAAGCTAACTCCAATGAAAAACAGCAAAAGAATAACCATGCAATATTGGTAATACAGCAACAGGTAGAGAGATCCATCCTTGGATGTGAGTGAGTACTGGGCCAATCGGCCCCTAGAGTTTTGACGTCGATGAGGGTGCTGTGAAGTACCAGCAGCAAAAGACGTTGAGACAAAATATGTGAGTTTTCATTTTATTTGTGTCAGATTCATTAAAACTTCTAGTGTAGTATACAAGTCAAGGAGTATTATACAACCTTTAAAAAGAAGGAAGTCCTGCCCTGTGCTACAACATGGATGAAGCTTGAGAACATTATGCTAAGTGAAATAAGCCAGGCACAGAAGGACAAATGCCACACGATTCCACATATATGAAATAGCTTAAAGTAGTCAACCTTGGGGTGTGTAGGTGGTGTAGTGGGTTAAGTGACTGACTCTTGATCTCAGCTCAGGTCATGATCTCATGATCTGTGAATACGGGCCCCACATTGAGCTCTGTGCTGATGGCATGGAAGCTGCTTGGGATTCTGTCTCTCCTCCCTGCCCCTCCCCTACTTGTACACATGCATGTGTGTTCGCTCTCCTCTCTCTCACTCTCTCCCAAAATAATAAATAAACTTAAACATTTTTAAATAAAAAATAAAGTAGTAAAACTCAGACACAGAATGTACAATGGTGGTTGCCAGGGCTGGGGGAGCAGGAAATGGGAAGTTGCTGTGCAAAGAATGTAGAGTTTCAAGTCATGCAAGACAAGAAAATTCTAGAGATCTCTGTACAGCAGTAGTTAACAATACTGTACTATACAAGTAAAAATTTGTTAACAGGGTAGATTGTATGCTGTGTCATTACCATAATTTAAAAAAAATTTTTTTTAAGAACACAAGCCAAGGACTGTTACCATTCTGTCTCCCTATTTCCTTCAGAGTCGGCTCCCATTTGGAAAAGTTCTAAGTGTTTGATTGATGACAACCTGGGAACTGCTGGTCCCAAATCCCAGCCCTCATTTATTAAGCTCAAGTCACTGTAAAGTTGCAGAATACAAAACGACTTTTAAATCCGGTGCTAATTATCACCAAAGACCCATATTTTCAAATACAAGTGCAAATCTCATTTCTTAAACAAAGCTGTTTTTTATAAACATCATAGAATATTAATGCCTAGAGATCATAGTGGTCAAATCCTTGTGCTTAGAGATAAGGGCTCTAAGACTCCAGAGAGCTGCCATTTTGCCCAAGGTCATCCAGCTAGTTAGTGATAAAGTCCTGCACAAAAACCTGGGTCTCCTGAACCCTTGCTCAAGACTTCCTCTGTTTTACCAAACTGCTCCCCAGCTACTCCAAGGACCCCAATCTCCCACCTCCATGAATGTGAATCATCGAAATGTTACTACCATCCCAGACAGGAAGGAAAGAAGACCTAGATGAGGGAGCTGCGGGGAGACGTCAAAGAGGAGAGATGTGATGAAAAATAAATGAAAACTGCAAAATTAAAAAAAATTTTTTTAAAGAAAATTCAAAGGACTAGAGAAGAAAAATACCAGAGAATGAGAATCAAGCCCAAAAAAAGACATTCGCAAAGATAAGCTTCTAGTTATTCTTGGTGCCCCGAGGGGTGTTTGAACTGCTGCCAAAATTGCTTTTGACCTAAATGGAGAATAAAAACTATTTTCTTTATCTGCTGAGAGTAAAATCAAATTTCATGTTAGGAAGCATTGCTTTGGATGAAGTGAGTTAAAATTTTAGGGAATAGAGTATTATTAACCACCTCTAGCATACCTGAGGCACTCAAGAAATGTTTATTGCTAAAAAGAATATCTAGAGTTTACTAATCCGTTTTGGGTAACACTGTACGTGGAGTTCATTATTTCAGCCTTGCTTCTAAATAAACATCCCCCTCCATTCTCCCCACCTTCCCCATGTACACACTCACACCTTGTTTCCCTAGCTTTGTGCTTTTACACACACCCACATGCACACACACGTACACATACACATACACGTGCATGCACACGCGCACACTTACACCGACTCCAAGCTTCCCTTTTCTCTTAGTCGTTCCCCTTCACGTGTCCCCCATGTTGAAATCATCTGTAGAAAACCCCTGTTTTCATTCCCACACCTACGTACTTGGGTGGTGTATGTATTCGTGAAGGTGCTTTGGGCTATAAGGAAGCACAAAGACAAATAAGAAGAGCTTTGAACGCTAAATACATTTTTTTCTCCATAACAAGAAATCCTGAGATAGTACTGCAAAGCACAGTAAATGTGTGCTGACTTGAGTCGCCCGGCAGCCCCTACTCTGCAGAGGATTAAAAGCATCCATAAACTGGTCTCAGCTTACTATGCAGTGGGGAAGACACACGCTTACAACCTCAAAACAAGGCGGGTGACACCCACCAACTGATTAGTGTGGACTGTCCTCACTCCTGCAGGTCTGAAAGGGGAGAAGGGCTCTGTGACCGGACATAGCAGACATGAACATGGGGGAGGTTTTCAAGCATGGGAGAGATTTCAGTAAGTGGAGATGTTGACATGAAGGGGCATTCAAGGTTCAGGAAAGGTGGAGTAGAAGAGAAAGTGGAATTTCTGAAGCATGCCAGGCTTAAAGGGAAGTAAGAGGTAGTAATGTTCACCTCCAACCGTGAAGAGCAGGGTCAAAGCAAGTGAGAATCCCTCAGCAGGTGGCTTTCGGAAGGCCATTCCTGAAACGGCCCAAGGAGACCTGTAGAGTGGAAAGGCAGAGTATCTTAGAGACAAAGCTACCGTTCTCGCTGGGAGAACCTGGTTCCATCAAACCTGAATTGTTAGGTTAAAAAGAAGAGAAGAGTCTGGAATGGGACAGAATGAATTATAGATATGTATTCAGTGAACAATTCAAGGGCGCTGAGTTCTCTACTGGAAAGTCCATGGCCCTGCGGAAGCAGGAATGAGCACTCCGGAGCTTGCAAACCGCAAGCATGAGGAGCAAATTGGGAAACAAGGAGAAGAAAATGTGACCTCTTCTATGCTTCTACCTCTAATTCCATTCCCTAAGGATTCAGCTGAGGGAGGGAGCCCCCATGCTGGACCCCCAGTCCTGGCTTGATTAAAGAATGGTTATTGTATCAGTCAGTGTGCAAGTAATGGAAGACCAGAGTAATTGCTCATTTGTAAGTTTGTTATTTAGAGATTATTCGATATATTATTATATCATGCCTTTATATTCTATATAACATAAACCAGGCTGTGAGAAGTTCCAGAGCTGGCTGGGTTTATTCAGGGACGTCTGGGCTGTGGGTCAGCTTCTTTGTGATTCTTTAGACTTCCTCTGGACGGCGGCAAATGGCGGCAACAGCTTCATTTTCCAGGTGCTCACCCTAGCTCCTCCACGACAAGGAAGGGGTCGGAAGGGCTGCCTTGGGTCTATCTCTCCATTTTAGAAGGAGGAAATGTTTACCAAATGTGTGACCCTTTACCCTCCCCTGCAGACTTCCATGGGCTTCATCCCCTCAACCAGCGCTGCTCACAAACCCACACTCCAGGTTCAAGGCAGCTGGGAAAGTGAGTACCTGAGCCTGGCAGCCTCTCTAATTGGTGGTGGGCTCTGCCTGGTGAAAAAGAGGTCAAGATGAGCACAGGAATGGAAGCCACTGTGTCTCTCGCAGCCATGGTGGAGGAGTGGTGGGAGATGATGACAGAAGACAGGCTCGGGTCGAACTATGAAGTGCCTGCCGCAGGAGTTTGGAATTTATTTTGTAACCATGAGAAACCAGCATGCCTCTCTGTGGTGAAGAGAAGGCCCTGACCAGTGCTGAGTTTTAAATTTTTTTTCAAGTTTTATTTATTTTTGAGACAGAGTGAGAGTGGAGGAGGGGCAGAGAGAGAGGGAGACACAGAAGCTGAAGCAGGCTCCAGGCTCTGAGCTGTCAGCACAGAACCTGACGCGGGGCTCGAACTCACAAGCAGTGAGATCATGACCCAAGCTGAAGTCAGGCACTCACTGACTGAGCCACCCAGGTTCCCCAACCAGTGCTGAGTTTTAGAGAAGTAACGGGAAGCAAAGGTGGGAGAAGATTTGAGTGGTCAGATCGAGGCACAGATTAGGTAGTTAGGACACTCTGGGGACTCCTGAGGGAATCAATAGGCTATCCCTCAACCTGGGAACATGTAACTACATTGTTACAATAACCAGTGTGCATATACTTGGCAAAGTGTTGGGAAACTAGACTATAGGCCCAGCTTTTCCATTAACTGGAAAACTGCAGCACCTGAGGTCACCACTCACCCCCAACCCCCAGCCTCAGTTTCCTCATCTCTAAAATGGAATCACTGGACTAAATGCACTCTGCCTCCCTCCTTCCTCTAACAATCCAAGAAGGGCTTTTTGTACGGATGTTTACTTAGGCAGATGCTGGCCACTGCCTTGCAAGCAAGGAAATAGGGCTAATCAGAGCTGAGTCATTCCCTACTCGGCCACTAGCTGAATGGTGCTGTGTTTTTCCTCCCCAACATCTGTTCCATCATTAGTAATGTCTATACTTCCAAACACAATGGGGTTTATTATCATTAATGATAATTATTGTTATTGAAGAACCAGAGAAACTTCATCTCACATCAGATCTCTTTCTTCCCAACAAATCCCTATTTTTCTTTAGAACATAGAAGAAAGGGCAAAAGAATAGGCTGAGTTATATCAGGGTCCTTAACCATGGGTGAGCCTCAAAATCATACGGGTTTTTTTTCAAAACACAGATCTAGGAACCCCAGTCCAAACCTAGAGAATCTGTGTGTCTAGAGGTGGGCCTGGCAATGTGAATGTTGAAAACTCTACCCAGCAGGTTCTGATGGGCCCCCTAAATTCTCTTTATTAGTTTGGTCAACAGATATTTCTTTAGGACCTACTATGGGTCAACATTGAAAGGTATAAAGTAGATAGAGTTTGAAGATTTTATTTTTGCCCTTAAGGAGTTAAGGAATGGTGAGGGAAATGAACACTGAAGCAGACACAGACTAAATAGGATAAGCCATCAAAGACAGAAGCACTGATATTATAAGAGCACACATGAGGGGCTCTAACTCAGCAAAGGGGGCAGGAAGTCTTCTCAAAGGAGGTAGGCTTGAAGTGAGCTTCAAGGACAATCAGAGATTCGAGGAGGTGGGAAGAGGGATGCCACAGGGGAGGGTCCAAAATTTGGTACTACTGTTCAGGCAGAGACAGCAGGGAAGGGTAGGGAGAGTAGGGACAAAACCAAGAGAAACTTCCGGCTCCAACACTCCTGGCAGCCATATCTGAAGACACTTCCTCATCTCCCTCTTGACCTGTAATGTCAACCCTGGGGATCACAGACAGGACCGGTGTCGGTCTGGGAGTGAGAAGTCGGAGAATGAGGAGGAGATGCTTCAGCAAGAACCAGAGGGATGGGGAGGTGTGAGCTTTTACTGCAAACATATGAGCCCCTCCTCTATGAAATCAGCAAGTAAACAGTAGGGAGAAGGACTGGGCTTTGCAGCCAGGTCCAGTGTCTTCCTCACCAGCCTCCCCACATACACACACCCCTCAGGCCACACTTGACCTTTGCACAAAGTCTCCGTCCAGCCTTTCCTCAAGGCTGACTGTGGAAGCACAGCCTAATCGGATCTAGTTGGCAGGCACGCTGAGGGTGGGGATGGAGGTCAATCCCACAACGACCCGTACCCCTTGAGGGTAGCGTTTGTCACAAGCCACTCAGGTCCTTTTATGTTGCACCGAGTGATGCTCTTTTCTTAGCAGCAAACTGATTCAACAATCCACATTTCTTTGTCACTCATAGGTCTGGCCTCTGCAGTTACCTAGCTCTGTGAATTGGTCCCACTGGCCTCCACTGTTGAACAGGACTTCAATATCCTGCCACTCTATCCCTAATGTCCTGACCAGCCCCACTGGGCACACTGGGACCTTGAAATGAAGGCTCGCCTATCCTGGCATAAGCAGCCTAGAGCAAAAATTAGGAGCTTTGGAGTTTAGACTAAGGTAGGCTTCTCATCATTTATTTGCAGAATCTCTTTGTCTCTCAGAAAAAAAAAAAAAAAAAGGCTTAGAGGAAACATTTTTCACAGGGGCCAAACACCAATCTCTCCCAGAGCTTTAAAACACTCATTAGGCACCATTGTTTGCCAGGTGACCAGTGTGAAGATGTTCAAGTTCGGAGTGAATACTGAGAAATGGAAACAAACTCAGAGCTGCTAAGCTTGCTAGGGTCTTCATCCATAGGCCTCAGCTTACCACCCGCCGGGGGACTAGTGTAACACCTTCTGTCTGTCTTTGGAAAAAAGATTTTGCCCCAAAAAGACAATCTGTGCAACCTGCATCGGGTAGACCAGTGGTTCTCAGTGGGAGGGGATTTTGCCCCCATTCCAAGGATATTTGGTAAAGTCTAAAGGCATTTTTGGTTTTCGCAACTTGGTGGGGAAGGAGAGGTCCTACCGGCATTATATGCCAGAATGTGGCTGAACATCCTACAGGCAGCTCCCAACAGCAAAGAATTATCTGACCCCAGATGTCAGTAGGTCCAAGACTGAGAAAACCTGAGATAGACTCTGTGAGGAAAAGATATATGCTCTTTCTTTCTGTGACTGGAGGCTGGTGCCTCTGGTTATTTGCTTTGGTGAAGAAGACTCACAATTGCTTACCTCTCGTCACAAATCCAGACTGGCTAGTCCAACCGCATCATTTACAGATGGTGGGAAAACTTCAAGTGACTTTCCTGAAGTCGCACAAGTTAGCAGAGTAGACCCTGGGTACTGCGAACCAAGGCTACCACACTCACACTGTGTCCTCCACAATGCCATACGCTTCTAAACCAACTCTATTTCAGCCAGATTGTTGGTAGCACAAGTTACAACATAAAGCTTCTATAGGGAAGGAATTTCTTCTTCTTTTCCAAAATCCCTGGAACTTTTATATTGAAAGTGTGTGTGTGTGTGTGTGTGTGCGTGTGTGTGTGTGTGTGTGTGTGTGTGTGTTGGATACTTTCCTTAAGAATAAACCTGCCTCCCTCTAAGAGTAGAGGGACTTCAAGAGATTATCTTGCCTGACCTCTGACTGCAGGCAGAGTAGGTTAAATGACTGCCGAAGGCCATAGCTCAGAGCTAACGAGATCAAAGGATCTTGATGTTTCTTTCAATCTCCAATTTCCCTGTTTTGATACTTCCACCTGAGGTTGGGGGAAAAACAGCAAATGGAATCACTGTGGAGCTGTACGGCTCCTGGCCACAAGCTTTCCAGTCCTGGATAACCAATCTCTTATTCCTGCTTCTGTCCTCCCGTGGACAGAGAAACTAGAGAAAATTTCTGCTGATGAATACCTCTAGGGTGTAGCTCAGCACTGTGGGGACTGGTCAGAAAACAGAACCAGAGTCCAAGCAGCCTGGGTGATGGGGGTGGAGGAAGAGGGCTGTTGAGAGGGGCCACTGGAGTGGCAGCTGAGGCCGCTGGCTGACAAGGGGTGGGATAAACAGGTGCTTGTGTAACAAGGTCTAGGAAGTGCAGTTGGGAAGGAAGGGTGGGGACCAAGCTACTTGGAAGGAGAGTGCAAAGGAGCATCTGTCCAAGGCAGTGACACTGGGGTCAGCTGGACCATTCAGAGACGGTGGTCTCTGATGACGGCACGAACACAAAACAGATAAAAAGGAACTTGACTTTAAAAGCCTGGTTAGTCCATCATCCTTCCTCTAGGCGAGACCACAGAACACAGTTGGGATGAAAGGATAGGTATGTAAAGGGATGGTTTGGCAGATCCAGGGTTAAGACCCACGAATGTATGTGCAGCGGCCATAATACGCTGTTGGCCTTCCAGATGTCCAGCACACAATGAACCCTCTGTCTGCTGCAAGATTCAGAGACCCTTAAACAATGGTCAAGTCATAGCACCTGATGTGCTTGGACCCTGAGCACCCCTTGCAGAATCTTTTGAGACCAGGTGGTATAAGGGACCCAACTCTGCACGGATCTGATGGCCTGGGTCTCCTGATAAAAGCCAGATTGTAAGGAGGACAAAGAAGCTTCTGAGTGAAAAATCTCCCAAGTGAGGGAGAGGTCTGGAACGGTGGGTTTGGCCAGTCTGGCACCAAGGCGAACGAGCCTAGTGGGAGTAACGGGCTCTCTACCATGGGGGTCCATCGATCTTCCCTCTCCCCTCCCCGCGTACTTTGCCTCTGCCCCAGCGTGCATGTGCTTCAGGGAGAGGAAACCTGAATAGTAGAGCTGCAGGAGCAGATCACGCTGGGCCTAGCTCCTATGCCCAAAGACCCCTACAGTGGCTTTTCCTCTCCCACTGCTCCCCCCAAAAACAGACCTGGCCTATTTGAAGAGGAAGACAGTTTTTAATCAGTTGAGAGAGAGAGAGATAGGTTCACATGAGCTGGAGAGAGGTGGTGGCAAACCCCAGATCGCAACAAAGAACAAACCCCAAAGGTTAAGATTCAGTTAGCACTATCCCTAGGACAACTAACAACTTGCACTTTATTTTTTTTTAAATTTTTTTTTTAATGTTTTATTTATTTCTAGGAGAGAGAGAGAGACAGCGTGAGCAGGGGAGGGTCAGAAAGAAGGAGTCACAGACTGAAACAGGCTCCAGACTCTGAGCTGGCAGTCAGCACAGAGCCCGACGCGGGGCTCGAACCCACGAACCACGAGATCATGACCCAAGCGAAAGTCGGACGCTTAACCAACTAAGCCACCCAGGCGTCCCACAACTTGCACTTTAGAGTGAAACAGACATGTAGTTCCACCTCCTGCCCTCACCATATGAGCTTCAGGTCCCTCATTTACAGAATAAAGTTCTTATAAAGGCTTCATGAGACAGTTCTTGTAAAGCATTTAGCACTGTTGCTATAGACTAAGTCTGTGTCTCCCCAAAATTCATGTTAAATCCTAATGCCTAATGGGATGATATTTGGAAGTGGGGCCTTTGGGAGGTGATTAGGCCACGAAGGGGAGTTCTTGTGAATTCATGCCCTTATAAAAGAGACCCCAGAGAGCTCCTTTGCCTCTTCCACCACATAAGGACACAGACAGAACATGTCCCTATGAAGCAGGGAAAGGGTCCTCACCAGACACCAAGTTTGCCTGTGCCTTGATCTTGGGTTTTCCAGCCACCAGAAGTGTAAGAAATGTTTCTCTTGTTTATAAGACCCCCATTCTATGGTATTCTGTTATGGCAGCCCAACTAAGACAACCATGTTAGGTCTATAGTACACTCTCAAAGAGGGTGTAGATGTCATCGTTACAGGTGGCTAAATGACACTGATGGTATTGAGATTAGGTGACCAGCGGCAGGCCAGGAACTCTACATGGGCCTGGAAGATGCTAGACACCCAGGAAAGTCAGAGGTGGAGGCTGGGTCAGTGCAGCGGAGGCTGGTGGCCAGAATCGGGCAGAGCGTGGCAAAGGGGCCAGAAAGGGCTGATACCAAGTTCAGAGAGAACTCTCACAAAGCCGGAGGAAGAGTCAGTCAGTCAGGTAAATATCACTGAGGGGAAGGAAAGCCAAGGTTCTGCCCTTTTGTAGTAACTCAGCAGCTCCAAGGACAAACTGGATCCTTCTTAGGATTCACAAAGTCCAGAGGATATTAAGAATGCTGATTTTAAAAACTGGATACAAATGTCTCTTGAACCTCTGAAAAGATATCCAGCCACACTGTAAAAAGTATAAGAAGCTGTAATTGGAAGGACAAAAAACATAAGTTTAAGAACACAAGAGCAATCCTGTACACTGTTTGCGGGAGGAAGGGTTCAATGGGGTATATTCTCTATGGCGGCTGGTTTACAACAACCAGAAAAACTACCACTGCATACATACATCCCTGGACCCTACAATTCTACTTCCAAGAACGTATTCACTCTCCAGCTGGACTTGTCACATACGTGCAAAGTAATCTATGCACAAGGTTGTTCACCACAGTATTATTTCTCATAGAAAAATTTTAAAGGAAAAAACCGAAATGCTGAGTAAGCTATTGCCATTATAAGAGAATACTATACAGCCACTGGAGAGAATTCTAAGGCAGTCTATGTGCTATGATACAGAATGAACTCCAAGGACTCAACAGAGCTTCTGACTACTAGGACACTAATGTAAAAAAGAAAAGAAAAAAGGGAATACATACACATTCTTGTCTAAAAAACATTTTAATGGTCTTTCTCTTTTTTTAATTTTTTTAAGTTCATTTATTTATTTTGAGAGAAAAAGCAAGTGAGCAGGGGAGGAACAGAGAGGGAGAGAGAGAGAATCCCAAGCAGGCTCTGCATTATCAGTGCACCTGACATGGGGCTTGAACTCACGAAACATGAGACCATGACCTGAGTTGAAATCAAGAGTAGGAGGTTTAACCAGCTGAGCCCCCGGGTGCTCTTGGCCTTCTCTTTCTTTAAACCAAATGAATCTATTTATTTTCCTCAACACTCTCTCCTTCTTTGTTGCATTGCTATGTACCCAAATTAAGTTTTCAATTTGCAGAGACTCTAGAATTATATAGCAAACATGGTACATGGAAGAGAAACCCACATCAGGGAAGGCAGTATCAAGATTCAATAAAAATATGATCTAGGAAAACACCTATGCAATGGTGTGTGGAACCCTAGGTCCCCTAGGACTTTGGGGGGGGGTGCTATCCAATGTTCTGTTTTTCTGTTTGTGCTCAAATATACTTGCTGTCTAGCCTGGCAGAGCAACAAAGTACCAAGAAACATGAAGATGATCAGGTAGATTTTCAGCGGTTAGTCTTCAAATGGGAGTCAACCTTTCCAGTAATATCTGGCTAATCAATTCAATAAATAGCCATTTAAGGGTCCAGGATACCAAAGGAGTCAGAATATCTGGGAACAGCACTTTTCTCCATTTTTCTCAATTACAATATTGGTGGGAAATGGGGCTTCTTTAGAGAAAAGTAATCAGAAATCCGGGAAAGAGAAGAGACGTCATGTACTGACCTTGGTCCTCAGTCTACTGCTTTTCTGTTGCCACCTCTTCCCCCCCAAAACTAGTCACTGCCAATATTTTGCCTATCCCTTCTGGGCTGTTGACTCCTATATCCTCAATCATGTCTTCTAATGTCTGCTTAGGAGATATTTTTGCATGAATTGCGCTATTACCTTAAAATAAATGTTTTCTTGGGTCGCCTGGGGGGCTCAGTCGGTTAAGCATCTGACTTTGGCTCAGGTCATGATCTCATGGCTTGTGAGTTCAAGACCCGTGTCAGACTCTGTGCTGACAGCTCAGAGCCTGGAGCCTGCTTCAGATTCTGTGGCCCTCTCTTGCTCTGCCCCTCCCCTGCTCATGCTCTGTCTCTTTCTCTCTCAAGAATAATTTTTAAAAAATGAATGTTTTCTTAAAAAACACATTAATTTTCCTCTCCAGACTTTTTATGTCCATCAATTTTCATTATGTTTCTGTCCATCTTCTCCCAGTCAGTCTCCTAACATTCGAGTCTGAATAATCTACTATCTGAATAGCCTTCCACATGGTTCTCCTGCCCCCCATCCCTCCTCCCCTCCAATGTAATGTCTAGGAGGAAAAACTTTCCCCTCTACCCTCCTAGGTTCCATAGCTGAGTCTATGAAATCAACCGACAATGGGCATATTAACAGGAGAAAAGACATACAAACTTATTAATTTTTAATATTACACACACACACACACACACACACACACACACACACCACAAGGGAAGCTCTGGGATAACACAAAGGGCACCTGAGATCTGGGACCTATTGCTGACCATCCTGTAAGAATGAAAGTGGGCAGGGCATTTGAACTTCCTAGGTTTCTGTTTTAACATCTAGAAGACAAGAATTCATAGCTTTAGAATTGTATGAGCATTCAAGAAGGAAAATACATAGTTTAGGAGTTGGGCTTCTTTTTTTTTAATGTGCTTAAACAAAACATAAATCTAAAATGGAGCAAAGACTTGATTATTTCAAAAGAAAAAAGAAGGAAGGAAGGAAGGGTGGGAAGGAGGGAGGGAAGTTACACCAATATTACCTGAACTCTCAAGTTAATTTAAACTTGGTTAAAAAGAATGTATGAGATGAGATGACTTGTTCTTGATAATTTCCTGAGATAATTAACTCTAGGTTAATGTTGAATGTGTAAATAAAAAACAAGATAGCTATATTTATAAAATACTAAGCATAACAAAATAGAAAGTTTAAGGACCCAGAGACTGCGGTCATGGGAATGCGTGAGTAACTATACATCAAAGGAAGAATAAAGTCAATGCTACTTAGACTATTCTAGAGCATTAAAAAAAGGAAAAAAAGTGGGTGGGCTTCAGCTCAGCTTATGATCTCATAGTTCATGGGTTTAAGCCCCGCCACAGGGGTCTCTGCTATCAGTACTGAGCCTGCTTCGGATCCTCTGTCTCCCTTTCTCTCTTCCCTTCCCCCATAAGCGTACATGTGTGCCCTCTCTCTCTCTCTCTCAAGAATAAATAAACATTTTTTTAAAGTGGGTGAAGGTAGTCTAAATTATTTACTGAAACTAGCATACTGTGGTAACAAAGCCAAACAAGGATGTCATGACAATACTTCACACTAATCTCCCTTTTAGTATCAATTCAAACTCCTAAATATAATAAATAAAATAGCAAACAGAATCGGGCAACCCAGAAAAAAAAGTAACATACCATGACTCAGTGGGGTTTGTTCTAGAAACACAAGGATATTTTCACCATTAGGAAATTTAACATATCATTTACCATGTCTGGGAATGAAAGGAGAAAGTGGTCATGATTATTTCTAGGGATGCTGGAAGTGTACTTGGTATTTGATAAAAATGTAATATCTACTCTTAATAAAGTCTCTTACTAGCTAAAGACTATCTTTATTTTAATACAACTAAACAAATAATTATTGGACACTCAT
This sequence comes from Hyaena hyaena, assembly GCF_003009895.1. NCBI lineage: Eukaryota > Metazoa > Chordata > Mammalia > Carnivora > Hyaenidae > Hyaena > Hyaena hyaena. The sequence goes on from NW_024080666.1 coordinate 137,475, forward strand.
TATATGCTAGGCACAGTTCTAGACACTTGAGATATAGCAGTGAATAAAGTAGGCAAAAATCTCTGCCCTTTTGAGGTTTACATTTTAGTGGTGGAGGCAAACAATGAAAACAAGTGTAATGATTAATTACCTAGTACGTTAGAAGGCAGTAGGTGGTATGGAAAAGAATGCAGAAGAGGTGAGGACAATTAGGAAAGCTGGGCGTGGAGGCGACAGTGATTTTAAACAGAGCGTTGAGGGTGGGCTCATCAAGATGAAATGGGAACCTTGGTGCAAATACTTTGAGGGCGTGAGGGAGCACATGCAGATATCTGGGACCCCGGAGAACAGGGAACCTATCACTCGGGAGTGTTCTGAACAGAGAACCTATCTGTTGAGTTCAAGAAACAGCAAGGACAATGTAACTGGCATATATTTTAGTATAAGGTGTGAGGTAAGGTACGTTGTTTGAAGGTCTGACAACCACACAGCAGATAGTATCTCCTACCACATTTCTTTTTATCAGGGAAGAAAGTATATCCAGAAGTTCTATAGTAGATATCATAACACCATTAAGTCTCCCTAAATTAATCTATCAAGTTAACACAATCCCATTTGTAAAAACAATGTTTTTTAAAGGGCAAGCTGATTGCCAAGTTCACAACGGAGAAAAAACAAAACACAAAAATTCCAAAAGAGCAGCACAAATAAAGGAAACACATCTTATCAGCTAATAAGATACCTGAAGAGTCATCTAAGAGAAAAGAGGGGCGCCTGGGTGGCTCAGGTACTTAAGGTCATGATCTCACCATTTGTGAGTTCGAGCCCCACATTGGGTTCGGTGCTGACAGCTCAGAGCCTGGAGCCTGCTTTGGATCTGTGTCTCCCTGTCTCTCTCTGCCCCTCCCCCACTCGCATTCTGTCTCTCTCTGTCTCCCAAAAATGAATAAATGTTTAAAAAAAATTTTTAAGAAAATAGAGTTGGATCTCTACATCATATCTTATACTGAAATCTGGACCTTATACTGAAATAAGGTCCAGATTGATCAAAGAGTGAGGAGACAAATTGGAGACAGTTAATGGACAGGAAGCTAATTTTTTACTGTAAACCCTTTGTGGCTTACATTTTATAGTGCATGCATTGTGTATTTAAAATTAAATAACTGTTAGAAAATGTAGTCAGGCTCTTACATAAGCGATGGAGCACAGGAGAAAGACCACAGACCTGAGAATCTGGTGGTGTTTTCCGGTCCTGATTTTGCACTAATTAACTGGTAACCTTGGGCAAGTCATTTCATCTGCGCTTCATTTCTAAAGTGTTAGATCAGACAATTCTAGGCTCTTTTAACTCTAAAATCCTATAACACTACAAGCTTAAGCTTATAAACTGACCTAGTTTCTTTTATTTGCTCTACCTAGTTTTGATAGTTCCTCTAATAAATAGCAGATGATCTTCTGTGGAGTTTGGCCCCAATCATCATCAGTGTCCTCTGCATTCACACCATTGCTGTTGAATGAAGACAGCAGGCAAAGTGCGCATTAGGCCTCAGCCAGGAGCTTCTGGTCCATTAGCCATGGAGGTGGCTGGCCCTCCCACATACCAGACAAAGAGATAAGGATCAGCTCGTGGGATTGTATGCCTGGGATTGTGAAGCCTGTGACTCATATCAGAGGGCGCCAAAAGGATTCTACAGTCCACGGCAGATTGAGAGGCCAGCTGCCTGTTTGGGAGTTTATTTGAATCTCTGATCTTTTCTGTGCTCTAACCTTTTGGTCATCCTACAAAAATACCTCCGTCAAAAAACAGAAAAGGAAAAATTTTAAATTAAATTTAAAAAATTTTTAAGATTTTAAAAGGGAAAAAGATAAAAACATAAATCAGCCTGATTACTTGCTAACAACTATAGTAAATCATAGTGATTATCAGCTAGCTTAGCCGATAAGTTCATTATTTCATGGGTTTCAAGGAATTGAATAGCTGTAAGGCATCTTAGCCATCATCTCGTGTAGACCATGTATTTTATAAATGAGAAAAGTAAAGCCGAGCAGGGTCAAAATAACTCTCTCAAGGCACACAACCAGTTCCTGGCAAATTCAGGATAAAAATTCAAATGTCCAGGCTCTTGGTCAAAAGCTGTTTCCACCTGTCATCTTTCATCCTTAAATTATCTTCCAAACTGCGCTCTCATGTACTGCCTGCCAAAAGTGTGTTTTATTTCGAATCATGGGTAGCCATTGTCTGCTGCCTCTCGACCCTGATATTCTTTAGACCCGTGACCTTAGGAGCAGAGCTCTGAAGCTGGCACTGAGGGAGGAGGGCTAAAGGGAACATAGAAATTCCAGTTTAGACCTGCCCTTGAGAAACTATGTCCCAACCCTCCCTGCCATCATCCGTCTCTAATCACTTACCTAGGGACGCTTGTCGATGGACACTTCGTTGCAAGCCTTCAGGCCCTTCTTTCCACTGCCTTCTCCAGCCAGAATGATTCTTAGAGCTCATAAGCTTCTCTCAGACACATGCCCAGCCTACTTCTACCCAGGAACCAGCTGTCAGCAAATTTCCTTGGGGGTTTGTATTTCCCTTGAACTTAAGTAGGTCATTGCACTAAAGGAAGTGTAAAGATGGAATGAATGAAAATAAGCTGCTAGATTTGGCTTGTGTGAGATTTGTGAAAAACGCCGGGAGATGGGCAGAGCAGCAGGGCTGGGCCAGCAAAAGAACCCCCCCTGCCATGAGCCTCCCCAGGATGCAGACTCCGATCTTACAGCATTCCTAGTCAGATGGGCAGAGCAAACACTCAAGGGACTTTAATCATAAAGACATGAAGTCACGGTTTTGCCTGTGTCTATATGCATTTCTTCTGAAACAGAGGAGAGAGTTCAATCAGGGACAAGAGGTAAGCTATCTGGGGGGATGCCATTTTGTAAGTTGAAAAGAAGTGTTTAGGGCTGAAAGGACGGAGATTTGTGACCCCAAATGCGGATCTCTTATCAACACCGTTGATTTCCCTCCAAAAAAATCAACTTTGGGGGTGATCCATCTGTCACCTTACCCAAACTGCCCCATCTCCATTGAAGAGTCTATGTTGGTAAGCAGAAGCATCCTGTCCACACAATAAGCAGCCCCGGTTGGATGCAGGGGGTTGGGTATGACACCCTGTGGGATTAGGCTGGATGAAACCAGAGCGACATGACAAGGATGATCTTTTTGGGAAAATGGAAACATGCGCAGAGTGCTTGTGTGGCTCAGTTGGTTAAACATACAACTTCGGATGAAGTCATGATCTCGCAGTTCTTGAGTTTAGAGCCCCATGTCTAGCTCTGTGCTGACAGCTCAGAGCCTGCACTCTGCTTTGGATTCTGTGTCTCCCTCTCTCTCTGCCCTGCCCCTGCTCGCACTCTGTCTCTCTCAAAATTAAATGAACATTTAAAAAAATTTTTTTTTCAAAAAGGAAACCTGGGCATTGTAGAGAAGGGAGCATTGTTGACAAGTAGCAGGTTTATTCTCATAAATGAGTGCCAGGGCAGTTTCAGGCACAGCTGGCTCTCACCTTCTTCTCAAGAGACCACCTAGAAGCCAGCTTCCTGCCAAGTGCAGCAAAATCTACTCTGCCACTATCGGCACACACTCAACCCCATCACCAAATAAGGTTTCGTTTGCCATTGCTTAGACACAACTAGTACATCTACCAGACTCCAGACTGTGGACATCTCCACTTCCAGGAGATAGAAACATGCTGGGACCTCATTAAACTTATTGGTTGTACCATTGGGCCTCTCAAACTTTGTTTTGTTTTTTTTTTTAATTTTATTTATTTTTGAGAGAGAGATAGAGACAGCATGAGCAGGGGAGGGTCAGAGAGAGAGGGAGACACAGAATCTAAAGCAGTCTCCAGGCTCTGAACTAGCTGTCAGCACAGAGCCTGATGTGGGGCTCAAACCCACAAACCATGAGATCATGACCTGAGCTGAAGTCAGATGCTTAACCGACCGAGCCACCCAGGCGCCCCTGGGCCCCTCAAACTTTGACTTTTAAGATATGTAGTGATGCAGACTACAAATCTGTAGATAAAGTGTTCCTAAGGCTAGTTTGCACTGTGGGGAGTACACACACTTTTCCATTCATTCACTCATGCATTAAATATTTGTAGAGCACCTAATAAGAAGCATCAGACACTGTGCAAAGGGATACAAGGATGAAAAAAACTGCCCTCTTGAATTGTACTCTCTAGTTGGAGAACTTACCAAGGGAAATAGCAATGTGAGCCACGTATATAATTTTAAATGCTCTAATAGCTGTATTTATAAAAGGTAAGGAGAAACAGGCGAAACTGATTCTAGTAATATATTTTATTTAAGTCAATAGACTGAACATTTCGTTTTGACATGTAATCAGTATTTTAAAGGGTTTTTACTTTTTTTATTTTTATTTTAGAGAGAGAGCACCAGCAGGTAGAGGGGCAGAAGGAGAGAGAAAGACAGAGAGAGAGAATCTTTTTTTTTTTAATATTTTTATTTATTTCTAGGAGAGAGAGAGAGAGAGACAGCGTGAGCAGGGGAGGGAGGGTCAGAGAGAGGGGGAGACACAGACTCTGAAACAGGCTTCAGGCTCTGAGCTAGCTGTCAGCACAGAGCCTGACGCGGGGCTGGAACCCACGAACCACGAGATCATGACCTAAGCGAAAGTCGGATGCTCAACCGACTAAGCCACGCAGGCGCCCCGAGAGAGAGAGAATCTTAAGAAGGCTCCACTCTCAGCACAGAGCCCGTCGCTGGGCTTGATCCCACAACTTCAGCCAGTTGACCTGAGCCAAAATCTAGAATCTGATGCTCAAATGACTGAGCCACCCAGGAGCCCCAACTGTAATCAACATTCATAAATTACTGCTGATATATTTTACACTTTTTTCTACTAAGTCTTTGAAATCCAGTGTGTAATTTATACTTAAAGCACATCTCTATTCAGAAACTAAATTTTCTTTTTTTTTTTTTTTACAAATAGTTTATTGTCAAATTAGTTTCTACATAACACTCAGTGCTCATCCCCAAAGTGCCCTCCTTCATGCCCATCCCCCCCTCCCCCCCCC
>NW_024080666.1:142696-285516 GCF_003009895.1 Hyaena hyaena
TAACACCCTCAAGGTCCATCCATGTTGCTACACATGGCCAGATTTCATTGTTTCTCATTGCCATGTAGTATTCCATGGTATAGATAAACCACATCTTCTTGATCCATTCATCTGTTGATGGACACTTAGGCTCTTTCCATGTCTTAGCTATTGTGGAGAGTGCTGCTATGAACATTGGGGTACATGTGCTCCTATGCCTCAGCATTTCTGTATCCCTTGGGTAAATTCCTAGCAGTGCTATTGCTGGGTCATAAGGGAGTTCTATTGTTAGTTTCCTGAGGAACCTCCACACTGTTTTCCAGAGGGGCTGTACCCAGAAACTAAATTTTCATCAGAAGTATTTAATCTGTATTTAAATTTCATGGACTTACATTTGGTAAAGTAAATTCACATGCCCAAGTGTTTTCAAATATAAGTTTTCTGCTAACTTTATTACTTCTTAAACATAAATTAATTCATTAGAATTAATTAAGATTCAGCTCAATGGTATGTGTATTATTTTGTTGTTGGTGCTATAACAAATTATCACAAATGTGGTGAATTAAAATAAAATGAATTTATTATGTTACAGTTCTGAAGTCCTAAAACTGATGTTTTCGTAGCGCTGCATTGCATTTCTTTGGAAAGCTCTAAAGGAGGATCTTTCATTTTCCAGCTGCTACAGGCTGCCTGCATTCCTTGACTTGCCATCTGCTCCTTGAATTTTGACCTCTCCTTCCATCATCATCCCTGCTTCTTCACCTTTCATGGTGATTATACTGGGACTAACTGGCCAATCCAGAAAAATCTCCCCATTTCAAGATCCCTAACTTAATCACATCTAAAAAGTCAATTTTGCCATGTAAGGTAATATTCAGACGTTTTGGTGATTAGGACATGGACGTCTTTGGGGTACCCATTATTTTGTCTACCAGGGTATTCAAGAAAGTGAAAGAAGACCACAATGGTGAATATAAAGGGAATAATGGAGAGTTATAGTTATGCAAGGAAGGAGCCGTATCAGCAAAGTTTTGTAGACACGGCAGGGATTTGGTTCTGTATCTTAAGACCAATGGAAAGTCATTGAATTTGCATTTTGAAAAAAAATCATTCTAACTAAAAAATTAAAAATGGGTTGAAAGAAGGCAGAAAAACATTGAAAATTATTTGAGACCTTGTGTAGTAGTTCGGTGATTGAACATAATGCCTTGGACTAAGAAGGTAGCTCTAAAGGTAGAGAGGAATGGAAATGCTTGAGAGATATTGAAGAAGTAAACTTTGTAGGACTTAGTAATAGATACATTAAGCAATGGGGAGCATCTGGCCGGTTAGCTCAGTTGGTTAGAGCGTGGTGCTAATAAGCAATGGGGAGTAAGTGTCAAGGTCATGTTAAAGATGGTACATAGGGGAGCCTAGGTGACTCAATCAGTCTGACTCTTGATTTCAGCTTAGGTCATGATCTTGCAGTTTGTGAATTTCCCACATCAGGCTCTGCACTGACAGTGTGGAGCCTACTTGGGATTCTCTCTCCCCCTTTCTCTCTCTGCCTCCTCCCTGTTCATTCTCCCTCTCCCTTTCCCTCTCTCTCCTCTCTCTCTCTCAAAATAAATAAATAACCTTTATATATATATGTGTATATATATATATGTTTTTTTAAGATGACACATAAGTATTCCAACACATAAGTTTCTCTCTCTCAAAATAAATAAACTTTATATATATGTATATATATGTGTGTGTGTGTATATATATATATATATATATATATATATATATATTTTTAAGATGACATATAAGTTTCCAACATGCTGAACTGGATAGATAGTGGTTCAGTTCACCACAGCAAAAAACACAGCTCAGACCAGGTTTGTTCAGGGGACAAGGGATGTGGTTTTGAACATGTTGAGTTTGAAGTGACTTTAAGAGAACCAAACAGAAAGGTCAGTGGGTAGTTGGAGACAGAAGTGCAGAGTTTCCTCTGTGTTGCAGAAGAATTTCAAAGCTTTGGTTTTTTAGGTGATTGTTGAAGCCTTGTGTATAAATGAAATCACCTAGAATAGAGGCCAGTAAGAAGAGTGTCTAGGACATACCGTTGAGAGACTTGAACATTCAATGACCAGATAAAAAAGGGACCAAGAACCTACAGCATCAAAAAAGACAAGAAAATAGCATTAAAAGAGGACCTGGTCAACAAGGTTGATGCTCCTAAGAATTCAGTAAGTGGATTTCTGGAAGGTCAATACCACTTCACCTATACTATTAGTCCATAAACTTTGGTGGAGCTGGTGGAGCAGTTTACACCCTTGAGGTCAGGGGTAACTACCATGCCCACACCAGCTGTAAGTAAATCATAGCCATGGTGACTGGTTTAGAAGTGGGCATGTAACCACAGGGAGTTAGTGAGATCCATTTGTTGGTACTTCTAGGAAAGAGAGTATCACTCTTTTCCATGGTCTTGTAACATGAGGAGACAGAGCCTGAAGCTGTTGCTGCCATTTTGCTACTAGTGTAGGACTAGGGGCAGAAAAGAAAGATGGTGAGAAACCAAATATTTATGACACCTTTTTGGCTTCCACTCCAGCTGTGCCTGAAGCTTGATCTAACCTACACTCTCAACTTAGATGAGTCAATAAACTCTTTTTTTTTTTATTTGAATAAGCCAAGGAAGTACAAAATGTCACTTACAATGGAAAGAATGTTAAATTCTATGGGAGGATAAATGAAATGTAACCTATGTTTAAGACCTTTAGAGAAAATGCCTTATATATCAAGATGATCAAAGGTTGACAAAAAGTATTATCATAATCATAATCGTAAGAGATTTTGAAAGCAAATAATATCTTGAGAGCAGGAAAATAAAATAGATTAAAAAACCAGAAGAGTTTCTATGTTACGAGGTCCAATTTGTGAAACACTCAGAAATAAATAGGAATATATTAAATTAGAATTAAAAATTATAGTCCCAGACTGTCTTAAAGTAATTTCTTTATTGTGACCAGAAATCTGGTTCCAAGGTTTCCTTGTTCTCTTTTGTCTTGAGCTTGTATCTTTCATGAGCCCTGAAATGATAATTTTACAGATGCATGAATTATAATATTCATGATTTCCATGGCATTGTAATTGTACTCAGTAATTATAATTTTCATTGACACAAAAGTTACAGACTCCTGGGACTTGCTCAGTAGAACTGTTGCTAGGCACCTCACAAAAGTGATTTTCCTCTTTGTGGGAATTGAAGATTTTGACCTTGTATAACTCTTGACTTTGGAAGTTAAAATTTACTGACCTTGTCTTTTATGGACCCATTTATTTTAGTTTAGTTTAGTTTAACTCCAGTATAGTTAGCATACATACAGCGTTGTATTAACTCAGGTATACAACATAGTAATTCACACATCACCCAGTGCTCATCACAAGTGCACTTCTTAAACTTCATCACCTATTTGATCCATCCACCTCACCCCTGGCAAACATCAGTTTGTTCTCTATAGTTGAGCCTATTTCTTGGTTTGTCTCTCTCTCTCTTTTTTTCATTTGTTTGTTTTATTTCTTTAATTCCACATATGAGTGAAATCATATGGTATTTGTCTTTCTTTCTCTAACTTATTTCACTTAGGCTTATACTCTATGGTTCCATCGATGTCATTGCAAATGTTTATACACACACACACACACACACACACACACACACACAGGGATGCATGTATCTCTTTGAATTAATGTTTTTGTATTTTGGAGGTAAATACCCAGTAGTGTGATTACTGAGTCATATAATTAGATTTTTAAGTTTCTGATGAACCTCCGTACTGTTTTCCACAGTGGCTGTACCAATTTGCATTCCCACCAACAGTGCAAGAGGGTTTCTTTTCCTCTATATTCTTGCCAAAACCAGTTGTTTCTTATGTTTTTTATGTTAGTGATTCACACAGGCGTGAGGTGATATCTAATTGTAATTTTGATTTGCATTTCCCTGATGATGAGTGATGTTGAGCATCTTTTCATGTCTGTTGACCGTCTGTATTTCTTCTTTGCACAAATGTCTTTTCATGCTTTCTGACCATTTTTTAATTAGATTGTTTGGTTTTTGGATGTTGAGTTGTATAAGTTCTTTATGTATTTTAGACACTAACCCTTTATCTTTTATGGACCCATTTATTAAAAATTCACCAAAGTGTGGGGCTGCCATGACTCAAAAGAATTGATCCAGTAGAAGAAAATCTACAGACATCTACCGAGTACCCATCATATACAAACAATGTGCTAGGCACACTCAGAGGCTTAAGACATGGTTCTTATCCTCACAGAGCTTGGAAACTTGTGGCAGAGGTAGGACATATTCATGAAAAGTCAAATGTCAGTGTAAAGCAGTATATAATACGTGATAAAAAGAACTGTGCAAACAATAAGAACTTAGATGCTGGAAGAGCAAGAAATCAGTGTGGAGTGGAATGCCTTGAGGCTGGGTACAAGTGAATGGACAGAAGAGCTCTTCAGACACAAAGCTCCGCATAAACAAACAACCAGAGGGGGAAGGTACTGGTGGGTAACTGTATTATAGAACAGTCTGCTGAAGCAATGATTCTTACAGAGTTTTAGTTGGGGAGAGGGGAGCTTGAGAAGATTAGAAGTCATTAAATGACAACCTACAATCCTTAGGCTTCATCTTGTAGGAAATGAAGTATTAAAAATTGCTAAAGATTAAGTCAATGGAAATGGACCGTCTCTCCTCCTCACTATCACAGCCCTTATAGCTAGTAACATGAGAGCCTGAACTTGGTTTGTGTGTGAAATCAACTTTTTGTTGATCAACACAGTATAAAATGAGGAGTGAGAAATTGGAGAGGTAAGGACTGGGTCATGGGAAATTGGGGCACAGTAGTGACAAAACTAGATTTGCACCTTACTGTAGCTGCCATGTGGAAATTAGATTTAACAAGGATGAGACTAAAAGAGCCCAGATAGAAGGCCATTGCAAAGCCCTAGGCAAGAGTTCATGAGGTCTTATCCTAAAGTGGTGACCATTGGACTGGGGAGAAGGAGATAGGTTCAAGGGATATTTAGAAGCCACACTGTTAGGACTTGATGATTATCATGACTGTCAGGAGTGATGGAAAGGGAAGATTCTAGAATGACTCCTAGATTTCTGAACTGAGGGGATAAGATTGTAAATGGAACCATTAACCAGGATACAGGAAGAGGTGTAGCTTTGGGAGAGGAAAACGCTGGATTCAGTATTGCATATTGTGTAATCCTGCAAATCATGGAAAGCCATATCAAATTACCTTAGGCGACTTCATGGTTCATGAAACCAGATGATGGAAAGGAAGAGGTAGCAAAGACTTCACAACTAAATTTAAAATCATCAGGACTTGCTCTGTGTCCTGCCCTATCTCTCTTCTCTCTTCATTGCTCTCCCTCTCTACTTGGTTTCTACCTGTAGTTAGGGCTCATTCCAAGTGGCAAGGGACATGTCAGCCAGCGGTTCTGGAATCTAAAAAGAAGGAGACCAGGGACTCCTGGGTGGCTCGGTCAGTTAGGCATCCAACTTTGGCTTGGGTCATGATCTCATGGTTTGTCAGTTCGAGCCCCACATTGGGCTCTGTGCTGATAGCTCAGAGCTTGGAGCCTGCTTCAGATTCTGTGTCTCCCTCTCTCTGCCCCTCTCCTGCTTGCACTCTGTATCTCTTTTGCTCTCAAAATTAAACATTAAAAAATTGAAAAATAAAGAGACCTACAGCTTTCACTGCAGCATTGAAAAATCCCAGGAAAGAGACATAAAGGAATAAAAGAATGAATGAAATAGTCTAAATCCCTGGTCTTGAGGGATTATAGTCATAAAAACACAGAAACTTGAAGCCATCTTCAGTACCTCCAGGGGGTTGAATCCTGGCACATAGTAAGAGTTCAATAAATGCTTGTTAAATCAAAAGAAGATTAACCATGCTTTTCATGAGTAAGATCATTTATGAAATAGTTTACATTTTAGCATACGTTTCATCTATTGCATAGAACAGAGCAAGGCAGCCTTCTGTCCCCACACTCAACTCATGTGCCAAAACGTTACACATAGGCAGCATTTTTTGATAGAAGGGCCAGTTTCTGTCTGTAATCATACTGCACTCCCAACGCCTGGGAGAGCTCCTTCTAGCCGCAGGAATCCAAATACGTGTTATGCCTCTCATCAAAAACTCCTTCCTCCTCACCACGACCACCACTGCTATTATCATCATTGAGATTTTGCCAACTCACCCTCAATAATATTATACAACCCATCCCCAGTTAGAGAAAAGGCCCAAAGCCCTAGAAGAGCGCTTCTAAAGACCATAAAACAAACTTTAAACTATCACAGTAAAGGCTGGTTTCTCCTCATAATTGAGCTCCTGGAAGGACACACTCAACAGTTATAACCAAAAACTAAAATCAGCTTCCAGACCTGATTTTAGTGTCTGGAAGTTGTATCTTCAGTATTGGAGCACATGACACTTTTCACCTTCTGTCTGAATCTCAATATATTTGTTTAGCTTTATTCTATTTTTATTTAGTTTTATTTGTGTAGGCTGTCAGCAACACTTATTGAGGGCTACTTTATCATGCACGATATCATACGAAACACCAAAGGATATATAAAAGCAGCCAGGTTTCCCCTGAGCACAATCAAAAGAGTGACAAGAATAGCAATTATTTGCTAAATCTAGATCAGACCCCTCCATCTCAGTCTCTGGATTCCAATGCCCCTGAATCTCTTTCTTCTGATCCTAGGGGACCCCACACAGATTCATAAATGGCCATGAGCCTTTTTCTCCTGTTTTATGGTGGCTTCCAGTTCATTCATCATTTTAAAAGGGTACCTGCTTTCCCTGCTGCTACTATCACACTTCCTGTCTTCACTGGGTTGGTGTGGCCTTGGCTATAGCTACACGTTTATTTTGTTCTGGCTGAACAGTGGAATGCCACACACACACACACACACACACACACACACACACACAAATGTGATGTACTCTATTACCAGGCTACAAAATAACTCTACTCCCAGACTCCATTTCACACAGAACTCTAAAGATTTAGTTCTTTGTTCTACTTGCTTTTTATTACAACCCTCCAGCCAACAACTCTGGCACTTGTCTGCAGAGACTACCTTCACAGTACACCACTCTTAATATCTCTAGGGGCTTGGCCAGAGGACCTTCTGGAAACCTTCACCCTTACCACCCCTGGGCCTCCTGCCTTCCTTGCATTAACCATGGTCTTGTACCAAGTTTATACACACCCTCTCTGCACTCAGGTATGTTATTTCCCTTTTGGGTGTTCACTCTAAGGGGACTCCAGGTTTCTCTAACAGCTCAGAAGTCTTGGGTCTGGAGTGGGGTAGAGTGGGCTAACCCCCATCAAAGGGGCCCACACCAGTCTGGATTCATAGCAAACAATTTAGGCCTCTGCCCCTGGGGTTCCCTCTACACAAAGATGATTTATGGTCAAGTGTTTGGAACTCAGAGCCATTTTCCTAAGGAAACAACCTAAAAGGAGTATATAGGTGCCCAGGAGAACTCACAAAAGTCCATTTGACTCATTTACCTCATCTGGAGCTCTACATGTACTCTAGAACCTTCCTAACAGTACACCCCAGTTCTACGGTTTCTATGGAAAAATGAGCTCGGAGTTTCAGCAGTGAACATACCTCTGCCTCTGCCATCAGCAGGGACAGCCCAGCATTCACCTTCTGCAGCCTGCCAACCCACTGGTAGGGAAACGCCAGCAGCCTAGAGGGTTTCATTTTGAAGAAAGGGGCTGGGGGGTAGGGGACTCAGGGAGAGAGGGGGAACCAGACTATAGAGGAAGGAGAGTTGGGGTGGAGGGTGGAAGAGCCCAGCAGCCTCTGGGTTTCAGGGTCTTGCAGAGATGTGGGCTGCTCCCCTCAGTTTCATGCCACAAGACTCAGCTGGTTGGCACTACAGCATGCCTGCTACAGAGAACAAGAGAGCGGGATGTTCCAGTGGAAGAAAATGGGTCTGTGGTCTGTGGGTTTCTAAGTGAGGTCAAATAAGGAGTTTTAAAAAACCTAAAAAAAAAATCTTTTTAATGTTTATTTATTCTGAGGGAGAGAGAGAGACAGAGTGTGAGCAGGAGAGGGGCAGAGAGACAGGGAGACACAGAATCTGAAGCAGGCTCCAGGCTCTGAGCTGCCAGCACAGAGCTCGATGCGGGGCTTGAACTCATGAACCATGAGATCATGACCTGAGCTGAAGCCACTTAACTGACTGAGCCATCCAGGCACCCCCCAAAAATACTTTTAAAAACTAAAGCTAGGTCAGTATTGTGATTGGTACTATGTTTGTTAAGGAGGTCAGACCAAATTTAATACTTATATCGTAGCTTTCTGAATTATGCAGCCCATGGATATATTTAATGTTTATAAGTCCTCTCAGATGTGACTCTTTTGCAGACATGAGTGAACGTTTCACCTCTATGTCCAATCTCTCTCTCTTACTTCCACATTAATTAATATTTGGCTTCTGTGGAATCAGGCTAAAACTACTTGTAAATAAAAAAATTTAAGTGTGGAGAAAACAAGTATGAGCCTCTGTTTTATTTCCTTGGATCTGTTTGAAAGCCCAAGGAAAAAAATGTTTCCATAGGTGGTGGAGTAGGGAGAGGGGTACAGAAGGTTTCCATACAGTTCCCCCCTTAACATCAGGGAACGGGTTCCCAAGACTCCCAGTGAATGCCTGAAAGCACAGATGGTACTGAACCCTGTATGTTTTTTCTATACATACATACCTCGGAGAATGTCTCATTTATAAAGTAGGCCCAGTAAGAGATTAACAATAACTAGTAATACAAAAGAGCCTTTATAAAGTAATGTAATGTAGTAAAAGTTATGAAAATCTCTCTCAGTTGCACTGTAGTCACCCTACTTGTGATGATGTGAGATGACAAAATGCCTCTGCGATGAGAAGTCGGGTGAGGGACACAGTATTGTGATGTAGTGGTAGGCGACCACTGACCTTCCCACCCTGCATCAGCGGTAGGACCATCTGCCTCTATTTGGCTGTTGATGGGGTGAAAACCAAGGAAAGAAAACCCGCAGATAAAGGGGGACTGCTGTATTTTTTTTTAAAAAAATTTTAACGTTTTATTTTATTTTTGAGACAGAGAGAGACAAAGCATGAGCTGGGGAGGGGCAGAGAGAGAGGGAGACACAGAATCTGAAGCAGGCTCCAGGCTCTGAGCTGTAAGCACAGAGCTCAATGTGGGGCTCCAACCCACGAACCATGAGATCATGACCTGAGCCAAAGTCTGACGCTTAACTGACTGAGCCACCCAGGTGCCCTAAAGAACGTAAATTTTAAATGACAATAGTAATGTGTAAATGGGTTTTTTAAATTGCAAGTATGAGTTTATTTTTTGTAGGTTTCTTACATTTTAATAACAGTATAGTTAACATGCAGTGTTATATTGGTTTCAGGTGTACAATATAGTGATTCAACAATTCCATTCATTACTCTGCTCATCATGCAAAGTGTGCTTTTTAATTCCCATCACCTATCTCAACCATCCTCCCACCGAGTGAATGGATTTATTTATTTTTTTAATGTTTTATTTATTTCTAGGAGAGAGAGAGAGAGAGAGACAGCGTGAGCAGGGAAGGGTCAGAGAGAGAGGGAGTCACAGACTGAAACAGGCTCCAGGCTCTGAGCTGGCAGTCAGCACAAAGCCCGACGTGGGGCTCGAACCCACGAACCTCGAGATCATGACCTGAGCCGAAGTCGGACGCTTAACCGACTAAGCCACCCAGGCGCCCCGTGAGTGAATGGATTTAAATAAGTGTTGTTTGCTCTTATTTAAGTCCACTCTCTTATTTTACATTTTTTAAAAGTTTATTTCTTTATTTTGAGAGAGAGTACATGCAGGGGGAGGAGCGGGGAGGAGGGAGGGAAGAGAGAATCTCAAGCAGGCTCTGCACTATCAGGGCAGAGCCCAATGCAGAGCTTGAACCCAGGAACCAGGATCTCATGATCATGACCTGAGCTGAAACCAAGAGTCAGACGCTTAACTGTCTGAACCATCCAGGCGCACCTCTTATTCTACATTTTAGATATTATGATGTTAAACTACTTTCACATGACCGCATACCAGAAGTGAAAAAAAAGGAAAAGATGGTTTAGGAAATTTAGCAAATTCAGGAAAGGTTGGATCCGAGGGGCCATTTTACATGCCAGAATCCTACTAGCTTTGGTAATGGATTAACATATTAATAGTTCCATAACCTCTTAGATTCAACCAATGCAATGATATCTTCTGAGACATTATGTACTAAACAATGTAGCGTGTGATATGGAGATAGGCACACCAAAGCGCACTGCACAGCCCCATCCCCTGTGGAGTTTATATGTCTTTATTCGATTTCCACGTATGACAAAGCAGACCTCACTGCTTTACATAGAATCAACTCCCAAACCAAGTTGGCTCTTGCTATCTGAAAGGAGAGAAGGGGTGAACTCTGGGAGATGGCTATTATTTGAATAGACCGAAAGGTCGCTTCGGAGAGCCCCACTAAGTCAAGTTTAACCCTCACAAGAGACTGCGAGGAAACTGGCCTGCTTGAAGCAGGGAGGGGTGTGGGGGAAGGCAGAGAACATACTGGGAAGCCATGAACGGGAGCAGATGGTATTTAGAAAGATGGTCCTGCCAGGGGTGTGGAGGTGGGTGAGAGGAAAGTCACTAGTTGTGAAGTCGCTGCCATCTCTAGGGGGGAGGGAGGAGGGTCAGTACCGGTGTGGTAGCAAGAAAATTAAGAGAAGGGCACATGAAAAGAAGGCGTGTCAACAGAAATAGTGATGGAATACACAGCTCATTAGACTAAGGAGGAGGCAATGCATTTCCCTTTTAAAGCTCTAACTTTGGGTCTTCTCTTTTCTCTTGAGCCATTTTCTCTCCACCTTTCTTTTTTATGTCTCTTTAAATTATTATTTTTGATTTTGGAAAATTTGAAAAGTATAGAAAAAATATAAAGAAGACGTTTTAAAGCACCTCTTCTCTCACTGTCCAGAGATGGTTTGAGTTAACCATTTTGGTGTATTTTTTCCCAGCCTTGATCGGTGACTTTAGGAACCATTATTAAGTGGGGTGAGCTAGGTTGAATACCAAGATAAAACAGCTTGATTTTCTCCGTCCTTAGCCCTTGGCCAGGATGCAGGTAGAGCCACAGCTGTCCGGTCACTTTCAGACATCAGAACCCTTGCATGTGCAGAAATGAAAAAGTCCCATGTGATCTACATCAGGGCAATGCTGCTCTCTCCCACGAGCCCAGTCCTGTCTGGACCTCGGAGACTGGGAGCTGAGAAGGAGACAATGGCCTGGTATTTCCTACTCTTTGTCCTGCCATGGGGATCCCATGGGAAAATCCACATGCACTTATCCCAAAGGTAAAACCAAAGTCTGGGTCCCACTGCTGCCCCCCACCCCTTTCTCTGCCCAGCCAACTTCTCACTGTCAGATACCTCCATGGCAATGTCAGGCACCAGGGTCTAGTCCAAAAAGCACACTCTAATCCTACAAATTCACTTCAAATAACTCCTTCTAAAAGTTTTGTTTTTTTTTTTTTTAAAGGGACATCTGGGTGGCTCAGTCAGTTAAGCATCCAACTCTTGATTTTGGCTCAGGTCGTGATCTCATAGTTCATCAGTTCAAGCCCCACCAATGCGGAGCCTGCTTAGAATTCTCTCTCTCCCTCTCTCTTTTTCTCTTTCTCTCTCTCTCCCTTCCTTCCCCACTCAAATCCTCTGTCTCTCTAAATACATACATACATACATACATACATACATAAATACATAAATAAATAACTTTTAAAAAAGTCTTTCCTGATTATCTCTCAAAAATAGTTTTTCCAAAATGCCTAAAATATGTTTCTCTGATATCCATTTAATTATTATTGTCTTTTATGCCTATGTAATATTTTAACTTTTGACCATATTGCAAACTAGATTGTGAGCCTCTTGAGATCAAGTCTATGCCTTATACGTCTTGGTATTTCCACATGCTTAGTTCAAGGCCTTATAAGAAGAAATTAGTCAATACTTGTCGGCCCATGTGTGTCTCCTTCAACCTGCTATATTAGGAGATGTAAGAATTCTTAAAGATTTTCCCCCTCTTGGCAAAATATTAGTTCCATGTTATGCCTTTCAAATCTTTGGCCTTTCCTTTTAGGACCAGTGATTTTCATGAGTGAAGATAATATCAACTGTAAAATCCTGAGATTGTAGATAAATTTATTGGGAAATTTTCACTAGCATATATGCAGTTTACCTCCTCATAAACATGCAAAGGGAATTTGCTACTACATTCCAGAATATGGGAGGTGTTGTTGATACATCTTAATAATAGTTCATAGCATCTAAAGAGACAGGAAATCCCTTTTAAAGGACATTACATTAAATTTTTTATCCATTACTACTCACTTTCTAGTAGATGTAGATCAATATCATTTGATATAAAAATTAGCAGTTATGGGGAGGCACAATATTTTTGAGGAATATGGAGAAACCATCTAAAGATTGTTTTATTTGGGAGGTTCAGAGCATCTGTTTCCACTGGCATTGCTTTGAAAATTTGCAAGAAAACTTCGGAGATGATACATGTTTACAATTTGCATCCACATTGTTACTAACACAATAGCCTGTTAAATCCCTTGCCATGAATGTGAGCAGACTGCAGGCCATCCACATTACTTACCAAGGGGGAAACAGACATTATTCACAAATTTTAATTGCTCCTATGGCACCAAGAGTCTGAAAACAAAACATAAAAACGTAGCCTTGGGGAAGTTTTGCTGTGCTATGACTTTAGTGCAAACCTGACCACAGGGACCAATGCATCTATCACAATTATGCAGGGACCAGAATAAAATAAGTTTATTGTTTCAACCCAAGTCCTAGGGGACAGATGGCATATTTTAAAACTCATCCTATCCACCGCAGACTCAAAAACTCCTACACTTGACCCAAAATAAAGAAATCAGAGATTAGATTGATATGGAAAGTATATTTCATGCTTCTCCTGGCCAAGGTCCAAACACTCTACTAAATACTGGAAGAAAAAATGCTTCCATATCCTTCCTATCTCAAGAAATTAGCTCTCTAGTATTGCAAAGTGAATATCAAATTTGTTGCCAAAAATTGAATTATTGTAAAAGATAATTTTAAGAACAAATTTTAAGAAAAAAAAATTAATCTTATCCAAAAAATTTTAAGAAGAAGAATGAAAGTATTAGGAGGCTTCTTGTTTTTGTTTCTGTTTCTTCCCAACTAAGAGTCATTCATACTCCCTCAAGGACCACTGTCCTGTGGGAGAGGGCTTAGCAGAGAGATTGACAATTAAGTGCTAAGCATGAGAGGAACCGGCCAATAGGCTCCCTAGAAAATTAAACTGATCTATCTCCCTAAAGTTAAGAGTTAGAGGGTTGCAAAGCCTACGAGGATGATGACCAGTAGGGATGGTGAGAAACACCAAATCAAAGAGCCACAAAATAGGCTACCAATGATTGTGAAATCCAAAAATATGTGTCCCAAACCTGATCTGACTGCAGCTCTCCTCACTGATGGAATCACCATGGTTCTGATTGCCACGGAGCCAGCTCCTGAATGCTACTGCATCTTATGACCCTGCCCTTATCTGTGCCTCTTACAGGCAAAATTCTCAACACCTTTGAAAACACCACTTCTCTGCTTAAACTCAGCAATGGTTTCTCCTTCTACACAAAGCGAAGCTAAAGTTCCTAAAATGGTCTTACAAAGCTTTGGCTCATCTGCTCCAAACTGAGACCTTCACTCTAGATGTGTTGCTCTTCCTGGCGTGTTCTTCCCCCAGATTTGCAGTCAGATGACCTCTTAACCTACAAATCTTTACTCAGACATCTCCTGCTCAATTAGGCCTACCCTGACCGCCCATTTTAAGACTGCACCATGCCGCAGGGTCTTGTAGTCCATACGATCCTTACCCTATTGCACTCTTGTTTCTTTTTTATAGTATGATCACCTTCTAACACACTATGTAGTTTATGTATTACATTTGTTGTTCAAGTTTTTATGCTACACCCCCCCCCCCCCAATAAAATGCGTAAGTTCTTCAGGAACAGAGATCTTTCTTTTGTTCACTAATGCATCCCAAATACTTTCAAGCACCTGGGACATGGAGAAGTTAAATAATTATTTTTTGAATGAATGAATGAATGAATGACTCCATATTTTATCAGTGAAGAAACTGAGGCACAGACAGGATAAGCAATTTGTCAAGCTGAAAATTAGCAAACACCCCTTTGTTTGCTACGTATTTCCCACTGTTTTCAGAAGACTTATTCCATGGGTTAGAACTTGGTAGAGATGTTGAGTTCTGAATGGATAAACCTCCAAAGTTATGAAAACCAACACTACACAACAATTAAACTTTAAAGACACGCAGACAATTAGAAATAGAGTAGAATAAGAGTCCTCCTAAATGCTGCTATCCTAAATAAGGGCAAAAAATGAAATTGTTTACATGTTCATCCATCAAACTTATTTACATAGCTTGAGTATTTAAACTTATAAACTTATAATCATAAATTTCTAATACAAATTATGTTGTTTCCTTGCAACATCATTGTGTGATCACATTTCCTTTCCAGCTTTATGAGGACATTTTCTTTAGCAGCTCTATCAATATTTACTAACTTATTCCAGATTCACTTCAATATTTTTTCTTTCCTGCTCACAGCTTGCATTTTGCTTCTTTCTTCAGTTCTTTTGGTTTAATTTTTAATCAACTTTTGCTGTTTTATATATTTTATACCACATCTGCCATAGCTTATCTTTGTGTTAACTCTTTAGTTAACCAATGAAATTTTTCCCCCTTTCTCAACTTTTTCGTGCCTATATGTCATTTTTTCTGTCTGTACTTTTTTTGTAATAACTACTCCTTTACAGTGAGACTTTTAAATCAGTTCCATATAAAGTTGGGGATCAATTCTGCTGGTTTGTCTTTTGAAAAAAATGGAAATTTGTTATTGAGATCGTCTTCCCTTTTGGGTTTTTGACTAACTTCCTGTTTATATTTGACAATTCCGTCTAAATACTCTTCCTTTCTAGAGCACCTGGGTAGCTCAGTTGGTTAAGCATCAGACTCTTGGTTTCCACTCAGGTCATGATCTCATGGTTCGTGGGCTCGAGCCCTGAGTCAGGCTCCACGCTGACAGCATGGGGCCTGCTTGGGATTCTCTGTTACCTTCTCTCTCTGCCCTGCCCCTGCTCATGCAAGCACATGTACACGTACTTTCTCTTTCTCAAAATAAATAAACTTAAAAAAATAATAATAAATATTCTATCGCTGAGAAACAAACTGAGGACTGATGGATGTCGGGGGGTAGGGGGGAGATGGGCATGGAGGAGGGCACTTGTGGGGTTGAGCACTGGGTGTTATATGGAAACCAACTTGACAATAAACTATTTGTAAAAAATAAATAAATAAGTAAAATAAGCCCCTCTGGAAAACAGTGTGGAGGTTCCTCAGGAAACTAACAATAGAACTCCCTTATGACCCAGCAATAGCACTGCTAGGAATTTACCCAAGGGATACAGAAATGCTGAGGCATAGGAGCACATGTACCCCAATGTTCATAGCAGCACTCTCCACAATAGCTAAAACATGGAAAGAGCCTAAGTGTCCATCAACAGATGAATGGATCAAGAAGATGTGGTTTATCTATACCATGGAATACTACATGGCAATGAGAAACAATGAAATCTGGCCATGTGTAGCAACATGGATGGACCTTGAGGGTGTTATGCTGAGCGAAATAAGTCAGGCAGAGAAGGACAAATATCATATGTTTGCACGTATAGGAGGATTAGGAGGAACTTGACGGAGGAACAAGGGGGAGAAGAAGGGAGGAAATGGTGGGGGAAAGGGAGAGAGGCAAACCATGAGAGACTCTTGAATGCTGACAAAAACTGAGGACTGATGGATGTGGGGGGGAGGGGGGGATGGGCATGGAGGAGGGCACTTTGGGGATGAGCACTGAGTGTTATGTAGAAACTAATTTGACAATAAACTATTTGTAAAAAAAAATAATAAAAATAAATAAATAAGTAAAATAAATAAAACACAATTGATAAACTTCTCAAAAAAAATAAATATTCTTCCTTTCCAATCTGCATATCTTTTGTTTCTCCTGCTTTATTGCTCTGGCTAAAACTCCCAGTTCTATGTTAAATAAGAACACTAAGAGTAGACATCTTTGCCATGTTCTCAATCTTAGAGGAAAAGCATTCAGTCTTTCACCATTAAGTATAATGCTATAGACAGTTTTTGTAGATTTCCTTTAATTTTTTTATTAAATTTTTTATTAAAAACTTTTAATGTTTATATTTTTAAACCTTTTTAATGTTTATTTATTTTTGAGAGAGAAAGAGACAGAGTGTGAGCAGGGGAGGAGCAGAGAGAGAGAGAAGGAGACACAGAATCTGAAGCAGGCTTCAGGCTCTGAGCTGTCAGCACAGAGCCCCACACAGAGCTCAAATCTATGAATGGTGAGATGATGATCTGAGCCGAAGTTGGATGCTTAACCGACTGACCCACCCATGTTCCCCTAGATTTTCTTTCTCAAGTTAAAGATATGTCCCATTATTCCTAGTTTTCTGAGAGTTTTTATCACAAATGGGTATTGAATTTTGTGATACGCTTTTTTTTTTTTTTTTTTTTGCATCAACTGAGAGGATACTAAGATTTTTAGATTGTTGATATGGTAGATTACATATATTGACTTTTTAATTGAGATATAATTAACATACAGCATAATGCACACATTTAAAGTATACAGTTCCATTGCTTTTAAAATATTAACAAGATCTTTAAAAAATTTTTTTTCAATGTTTACTTATTTTTGAGACAGAGCACGAGTGGGAGGGGGCAGAGAGAGAGGGAGACGTAGAATCCAAAGCAGGTTCTAGCACAGAGCCGTCAACACAGAGCTTGATGCAGGACTCAAACCCACAAACCGTGAGATCATGACTTGAGCCAAAGTTGGACACTTAACCAACTGAGCCACCCAGGCGCCCCTAAAATATTCACAAGATTGTAAACCATCACCACTAATTCCAAAACATTTCATCACCCCAAAAAGAAACTCCATACCCTTCATCAGCCATTCCCTTTCTCCCCACCCCTTAGTCCTCGGCAGCTACTAATCTGCTTTCTGATTTTATGTATTTTCCTATTCTTGATATTCATATAAATGGAATCATACAATATGTGCCCTTTTGTGACTGACTTCTTTCACTTAGCAAAATGTCTTCAGGGTTCTTCTGTGTCACTCTTTTTTTTACGGCTCAATAATATTCTATGGGATGGATATAGCATATTTTGTTTATCCATTCATCAGCTGATAACATCTGGGTGGTTTCCACTTCTTGGCCATTATGAATAATGCTGTAATGAACATTCCTGGCAAGTTTTTGTGTGAACATATGTTTTCCATTGATGGATTTTAAATATTGAACCAGCTTTAAATAACTGAAATAAATTCCACTTGGTGGTAGGGATGTATGTATGCTTCTTTTTATATGTTACTAGGTTTGATTTGATAAATATTGTTGAGGTTTTTGTTTGTATGTATGAGAGATTTTGGTCTATAGTTTTGTTTTCTTTGTATTGTCTTTGTCTGGTTTTAGTATCTGTGCTGCCATCATAAAATGACTGTGAAGTATTCCTTCCTCTTCTATTTTTTGGAAGAGACTGCATAAAATTAGTCTTAATTCCTCTTTAAATATTTAGTAGAATTCTCCAGTGAAACCATCTGGTCCTGGAGATTTCATTTTTGGGAGCTTTTCAATTCTCCTACCAAGAAACAACCTCTTAACTATAGAGAACAAACTGATAGTTACCAGAGGGGAGGTGGGTGGAAGATGGGGGAAATAGGTGATGGGGATTAAGGAGTGCACTTGTGATGAGCACTGAGTGTTGTATGTAAGTATTGAATCACTAAATTATATACCTGAAACTAATGTAATACTGTATATTAACTAACTGGAATTTAAATAAAAACTAAAAAAAACAGAAAATGAATTCACTTTTAACCATTACAGAATATTTAAATTGTCTATTTCATATTGGTTGGTAGTTTGTGATTTTTGAGGAATTAGTTCATTTCTTTTAAGTTGTTATGAACATTAACAATGTTTATAGTATTCTTTTTATCCTCTTACTGGCTGCAGGATCTGTAGTGATGTCCACTATTTCCGTGCTGATATTGGTGATCTGTATCTCCTCTGTCAGTCTTGCTAAAGCTGTATCAATTTTATTTGAGTTTATTTTGCTCTTTTTTTTTTTTTTTAGATAGGCACTTAGGTTTCTTATTTGAGACCTTTTCTCTTTTCTAGCAAAAGCATTTCATGTCATAAATTATTCTGCTTTAGCTGTGTCCCACAAATTTTAATGTTGTATTTTCATTTTTATTCCATTCAATGTTTTTTAAATTTTCCCTTAAGACTTCCTCATTGGTCTATGGATTGTTTAGAAGTGTGTTATGTAATTTCCATGTATTTCAAAAAAAATTTTATTCTCTGTTATTGATTTCTAGGCTGATTCTATTATGGTCAGAGAGTGAACTCTATATGATTTCAGTTCTTCTAGATTTGTTGAGACTTTTTTCACAGCCTAGGATATGGATGTGAAAATTGCATGGGCAGCTGGAAAAAATGTGTATTCTGCTATTGCTGGGTAGAGTACTCTATAAATATCAATTAGATCCTCTTGGCTAATGGTATTATTCAGTTCTTCTACATCTTTTTCTTATTTTTTTGGCTAACAGTTTTATCAGTTGCTGAGAAAGGAGCGTTGAATGCCCCAATGCTTTCTTTTTTAACTATAATTGTGCATTTGTCTAATTCTCCTTTCAGCTTTACCAGGTTTTTTGTTTTTCATATATTTTGAAGCTCTGTTGTTTGGTGTATGCACTTTGAGGATTGCTGTGTCATCTCAGTGGGTTGGTCCTCATATAAGTAAATATTATCAGGTTCTGTGCTACAAGTGGGATCAACCCAGGCAGTTTGTGATCAAAGCACATCAGTATTCAAACTAAATATTGTCAATATGCAAAAGAGGTTTAAAAACATTCTTAATGGACTTTTTGAAAGTTTATTTATATTGAGATAGAGAGCATGAGCAGCGGAAGGGCAGAGAGAGAGGGAGAAGGAGAGAATCCCAAGCAGGCTCCTGTCAGCGTGGGCATCCCCCCCTCCCCCAACACCACAGGGCTTGAACTCACAGACTGTGAGATCATGACCCAAGCCGAAACCAAGAGTTGGATGCCTAACCAACTGAGCCACCCAGGTACCCCAATAGACTTAATTTTTTAAATCATTTTTAGGTTATGACAAAACTGAGCAGAAAGTACACCCTGACTCTACACACACATAGCTTCTCCATCATCCTGCACCAGAATGGCACGTTTGTTACAACCAATAAACCTGCATTGACATATCATTATCGCCTAAAGCCGTTAGTTCATGTTAGAGTTCACTCTTGGTACTGTATATTTTATGGGTCTTGATAAATGTATAATGACATATATCCACTATTATGGTCACATGCAGAATGGTTTCACCACCCTAAAAATTCTGCCCTGTGCTCTATTGATTTCTCCCTTTTCTTTAATGCCTAGTACCACTGATTGTTTTACTGTTTCCTTACAAACTGGAGAGTTTTGACCTGGCCATTTCTACAGTTAAAATGGGTTAACTGCTTTAACAAATGTACACAAAAACATATAACACTTCAAACTCAACAAAAATATTTTTTCTCTCACATAAGTCTAAAACATGTGTCTCTGACCGGAGGGCACCTCTCCTCCATGTGGTGATTCAGACTCCTCTCTCTTGTGGCTCTGACATCTTTAACATGTGGCTTCATGGGCATCTCACTCATCTACATCACAGATGGGAAAGGAATGCAGAAGATAATATGTGAGGGATTTTTAAGGGCTTGGAATGGAAATGGTGTAAAACTCCTCCCAGCTGCAGTGGAGGCTAGGAAATGTAGGCTAGCTATGTGCTCAGGAAGAAGAGAAAATGGGCTTAGTGACCATCTCACCAGTCTGTGTCACAAGCCTTAGGAATCTAAAGGGGGTCCGTGGATAGACCTTAGGGGGTTGTTTAAGCATTCAGAAGATATATGCAAAATGTTGCCTTCAATTGCATTTTGCAAGGGAAATTTACAATTTCTTAGGGAGAGGGGATGACCAGCCCTTTTTCACTTAGGAAAGTATGCTGGGAGTCAAATTTAAACTGAGGCTTAACAATAGGTAGAGGTAGGAGGGTAAGATAGAAGGTAAGGGGAATCCGGGCAGAAAGACATCACAAGCAGAGGTACAAAGATGGGAGATTATAATAGGTGTTTGCTTTTGTTTTTTTAAATGTTTCATTTATTTCTGAGAGAGAGAGAGACAGCGTGATCAGGGGAGGGTCAGAGAGAGAGGGAGACACAGAATCTGAAGCAGGCTTCAGGCTTTGAGCTAGCTGTCAGCACAGAGCCCAACGCGGGGCTCGAACCCACGAACAGTGAGATCATGACCTGAGCCAAAGTCGGGCGCTTAACCAACTGAGCCACCCAGGCGCCCCTGTAATGTGTGTTTGAAAAATGGCCAGGGGTGCCTGGGTGGCTCAGTCGGTTAAGCATCTGATTTCGGCTCAGGTCCTGGTCTCATGGCTCGTGAGTTCAAGCCCCGCATCTGGCTCTGTGCTGACAGCTCAGGGCTTGGAGCCTGCTCTGGATTCTGTGATTCCCTCTCTCTCTGCCCCTCCCCTGCTCATGCTCTGTTCCTCTCTCTCTCTCTCTCTCTCTCTCAAAAATAAAATAAACATTAAGAAAAATAAATAAATAAAAACGAAAAATGGTCCAAAGCTCAGACTAGCTGAAGGATAGAGGTTATTTGGAAGAATATCCATTTAGTCATACAAGTTCACATGGCTCATTTCAGTGCCAGGACTTAGAGCAGACACTGGCTCTGTAAGGGTGAAAACAGAGGAACAGGGACAATTAAACAACAAGATGTGAACAGTGCTGCTTACAGACATGGAGGATGCAATGAGAGCCTGCTACAAGGACCAGCCTCACCCCTAGAGGATTAGAGGAAGTGATATATAAGTGAGGCCTGAAGGACGAGCAGGTGCTAGCGAAGAGTGGGCAGAGGAGAGCCATATTTCAGGCCCGAAGGCATAATAAGGTATGTATCATATACATAGGAATGGCTGTCAGAAGGTCTCTGTGGCAGAAGGGAAGAATGAAAGAGGAAGAATGGCATGAAATCAAGCTGAAGAGGTAGGCGGGACCCAGATATACAAGACGCTGTAAGCTATGTTAACAAATTAAGATGTTATTCTAAGGACAGCAGGATTTTAAGCAGGGCAGTGGAATAGGTAAACGCGAATTAAAATCATATCAGCTACAGCTTGGCAAATGAATAGGAGGGCAGCAAGACTGGATAGAAGAATATTGTTTGGGGACTATTGTGATAGTTCATGATGTAAATGATGGTGGCCTAGAGTATGAGAATGGTGATAAAAATGCAGAAAGATAGATGGATTTGAGAGTCGAGAAGTATAACCCACAGGACTGGATCTTTACAGGGCGTGCAGATTAAGGAGAGGTCAGGAATGTCTACCAGACTCTTGGTCGGAGGAACTCAGTAGATAGCAGCGATTTTGTTTTTTTTTAATATAGTTTATTGTCAAATTGGTTTCCCTATAACACCCAGTGCTCATCCCAACAAGTGCCCTCCTCCATGCCCATCACCCATTTTCCCTTTTCCACCCCCGCCCCCCTGCACCAACCCTCAGTTTGTTCTCAGTATTTAAGAGTCTCTTGTGGTTTGTCTCCCTCCCTCTCCTTAACTATTTTTTCCCCTTCCCTTACCCATGGTCCTCTGTTAAGTTTCTCCTGTTCCACATACGAGTGAAAACATGGTGTTTCTGTCTTTCTCTCCCTGACTTATTTCGATAGTGGTGATTTTGAATATGAAGCTAAAAAGTGGCTTTTCATTGAGATTTCACTTTGGGAAATGGAGCTTACATTGGGGTTGAACTTGAATTACCAAGTGGAGACATCCATATAACTCAATGAGGAGGGGTCAGGAATCTGGAAATTGTCAGCAAGGGAACAGAAATCTTGGGAGTGGACAGGATTTTAGGTGGAGAATACGGAGTTAAGCAGAACGCAGCCCAGGACAGATCCTGGATGACTGACTTCCCAGGGGAGCGAGAGGGACACGGAGCCTACAGAAGAGAACGAGGCAGGGAACCAGGAAGGGAAGCAAAAGGCAGGCCAAGGGACAAAGTGCTTTTAAGGAGGAGTCAGTGGTATCAAATCCTGCTGTGGAAAGGTTAAGCTGAGGAAGGATAAACAGTGCTCATTGGATTCAGCAACAAGGTGAGGACAATTTCAAGGAAGCAGCAAGAGCCCATGGGCGCACTGCAGTGTGCTGTAGAGAAGGAGAACAGACAGGGGCGCCTCGGTGGCATCTGACTTCAGCTCACATCATGATCTCGTGGTTGGGGAGTTCGAGCCCCATGTTGGGCTCTGTGCTGACAGATTAGAGCCTGGAGCTGCTTCAGAATCTGTCTCATGCTCTATCTCTCTCTCAAAAATAAACATTAAAAAAAAAAAACTTTTTAAAAAAAGGTGAGCAGACAACTGTTGGAGCAGTGGACTTGGAGAAAAAAGAGTGGTGACAGGAAGGGGTATGCCATCAAGGAACACTTCTTGTTTGTTAATGTAGGAGAGGTTTAAATGTGTTTAGGATACAATTTTGACCACTTGGATGACTGACTGACCAGAGTATGGAAGGCCTGGAATTTCAGAAGTAGGAGACTGGGTTCCTAGGCAATCAGAAGCCATTTCAAGCAGAAAGACAGGGTCATTGTCATGCTCTAAAAGACTTGTTTTGGGGGTGAGTACTGCTGCTCCCACAGGACATCCTATCCTGAAGAAACTTACCCTGCCTGAAAATGAAGCAGATGTTTAGTCCTGGGTTCTCGATGAAGGTCTCAGTGGCATCTTTCAGGGTGCCTTGGAGGGCACTTTTGTAGCAGTCTTTAAGGCATTGCTGCAAAACTGTTGTCTAATAATTTGTTTCCTTGCTGGGACCAACATCTTTGTTAAGCTCTGTGCAGCGTGCAGTTGTTCCAACCTTAAAATCATTACAATTAGACAGGCTTAAAAGGCTAGTTCAGCAGTCAGGCTGAGAGTTGATAAAATGTAGCCAGTTCAGTAGGTTCCTTTTTGTCCTGAGATCCTCAAAGCAACTCTTCTGCCCCAGTGTATCATCCTACGTCATAAACGGCAGCAGAGGAATGAAAGAGAAACCCTACTCAGGGACAAATTACTGTGTTGTGTGGCTGGGACACACAATGTGTGTCCCAATTAAATTGGGAATTTAAATGAAAGAATCCCAAGCATATATTTAGAGCGAAAGCAAATCTTAAATTTGCTTCCTAAACAAAATTTAATACAAGACAAATTTAGACCGAAATGGGAAGGTCTGTGAGCTTCAATATCTCCTACCTTGTTCATAAATCACAATATTGATCAAGTATAAATTAAGGCATGAATGTATACATTAGTATATGGGAACTTAATGAAACCTCATTTATTATGTGAGAATGAAGCAGAAAGCAATTTTAATATTATGAACCCCTAAGTTAAACCATTTAGCATTTTTAAAAAGCTTACCTGAGTGGAACTTATCTGTATGAATCTATTCTTCACATCTCTCCTTCTCAAAAGAAAAACGTCTGGCAAACGATCACTCCCACTTTTGCTTTGGGTCCTCGGGAAGAGAAGTTAGGACCCAGGCATGAGCATTACGTGACAACTCATGGAAAGAGGTAGTGAAAGGAACTTCTGAGAATTTCATTTGTACTTCTACACATTTTCTCCCAATGACCAAAGTATCCTGGGTGTGGTCACTGCATGTTTTGATTTTCTCCCTTGATGAGATTTGCTTTGCTCCATGATCTACCCTTCAAATAACGGTTATTGTTTAAACTGAAATATCAGACAGCAGATGTACAGTATTTGTATATTCTATTAAGTAAATGCTGAGTTATACAAGCTATTCACTGGTACATTATTAGGATATTGTGAAATAATATGTCCTTGGGGCATATCTCACAAAGGGTGTAGGTATAATAAATCAGTGAAAATTGTACGTAAGTGGGAAGGCAGGGGAGAATAAGATCATTTTTCAGTAGAGTTAATAGCAAATTCCTCTGTAAACCCAAAACCATGCCCTAGATCAGTGTTCTTCAATCCTGGCTGAGATTCAGAAGAACGTGTGTGGCTTTTTAAAAACATGTCCACTCCAGATCTAGTAAATCCAAATACCCAGAGTTTGCCTGTCTCTGCTCTCCACTTGCCTTTTTTTAAAGCCCTTTTTGACTTTGATGTACATGCAGGGTTGATTGAAATCACTGCTCCAAGGGCTTAGAACAACAAATGACTTGTTAGAGAAGCAACATACAGGGTTATACGAAGTCTAGAAATCTTGGAGAAACAGAGACGTTTTAGTGTTAGCTAAAATCGTCTAAGCCTTTGACTGGAGGGGTGGGGTAAATTGATGTAAGGGTTGTGCAGGTAACCTTAAGGGAACAAACAGGAGAAAGAGAAGACATAGTTTATAGCTTTCACTTGCACTAGTGGCTTTCTAACAATTTAGAAGAGTAGGCGCTCAATTAAAATTCATTCATAAATTCTGAGTTTGAAGCAAGATATCATAAACAAATCCAATGTAGAAAGGGGCCCAAGTTATAATCCAAAAATCAAGAGGTTTGGAGCTTCTAGCACTCGGTACGTGAAATATGGCTAATGTGAAGCGAACTGGATTGAGGTCTGCTGACTGTATGCATGTAAGTATAAAATACACGCCAATTTTCAAAGACTGAAAAAACTATAAAACAATTCACTAATAATTTTATACTGATTGTATGTTGAAATGATGTTTTAAACATATTGAATCCAGTCTATTTAACTGTTTCTTCTTACTTTTTCTAACGGGGCCACCAGAAACCTTAAAATTACACTATGTTGTTCGCATTATACAACGCGGGTTAAGATTAACCTGCGGAGTTCATAGCAGCGCTCTCAACAATAGCCAAAACATGGAAAGAGCCTAAGTGTTCATCAACGGACGAATGGATCAAGAAGATGTGGTTTATCTATACCATGGAATACTCCATGGCAACGAGAAACAATGAAATCTGGCCATGTGTAGCAACATGGATGGACCTTGAGGGTGTCATGCTGAGCGATATAAAGTCAGGCCCAGAAGGACCGACACCATATGTTTGCACGTATAGGAGGATTAGGAGGAACTTGACGGAGGAACAAGGGGGAGAAGAAGGGGGGAAATGGTGGGGGAAAGGGAGAGAGGCAAACCATGAGAGACTCTTGAATACTGAGAACAAATTGAGGACTGATGGATGTGGGGGTCAGGGGGGAGATGGGCATGGAGGAGGGCACTTCTGGGGATGAGCACTGGGTGTTATATGGAAACCAACTTGACAATAAACTATTTGTAAAAAAAAAAAAAAAAAAAAAAAAGTTAACCTGCGGAGACCCAACTGGTCCCGGGGGTAAGGGTTGGGGCGATGGCATAGCCTAATATGCTGGCAAGTAATAGGCTTTTTTAACAAGCCATTTCAAAATAAACCTCTTAGAAAAGACAGCCCAGTGCGGGATCACCTGGGCCATACTGTGGGAAGAGCGTCTTGGAGGAGGAAACAGTGACATAGCTCCTTTGAAAAGTCCCAAAGATCGAAAGTGCAGCCCAGCAAGACTCCCGGGGCAGCCCAGCGGCCTCCTGGCACTGGAAGCCGGGCCCGCCGGGCGTGGGAGGGCCCCGCCCGGAGGGAGGAGCGCTCCCGGGTCGCTCAGGGATGGCCCAGAAGCCACGCGGCTCAGGAAACCACCCCCGCGGCCGGATAGGAGGACGCTGCGCTGGCCCCTCCTCCGATGACTCTCCCTAGGCCCTTACCCTGAAAGAAGGAAATCTCCTTCTCTACCCGGGGAAACGACGCCCTCCGCGCCCACGACTACGCCACTCCAAGGCCGCTCCCACAGTGCCCTAAAAGACCCGACCCTGGTGGGCAAGTGGGACGAGGAGAAAGGGATAAACCTAGGTGTGCACTACGGCTGCACGCGCCTGCGCGGAAACCCCTACTCGGCCCCAGCTTCAGCCTGTTACAGAGCCTCTGTCCCTCCTGCTTTTCCCCGCCCCCACCTGGGCACGTCACAATGAGTGACGTGTAAAGCGAACAATCACAGCCCCTCTCCTCGTGAGCCAGTAGGGACAGGGGAGGGAGGGGAGGGGGGAGGGGAGAGGACGGAAGGAGAAGGCTTCGGGGCCTGGCTTGTCCCGGTCACCCAATCAGAGAGCTCTGGGGAGGAGTGGGGCGGGGCCCGAGAAGAGGGTAGAGGAGTGGAGCTGTGGAAAGGCATTAGAAGGCTGCGGGGAGCAGAGGGCGGGCTCCCAGAGATTAAAAGCAGCCAATCAGAGCGCGCCGGCTTCATTCGGAGAGCGGCGTGGGGCGTCGCCGCCGCCGCGCGCGCCGGGGGCTGGTTAAGGCCATGAAACAAAAGAAACCCTGAGAGGGGAGCCGCTGCCACCTCCAGCCGCCCGCCCCGCAGCCGTCCCCACCCACCCACCTAGTTACCTACCTCTGCCTCCTTCCTCTGCCCCTCCACCCCGCCCTCTCCAGTCTCCGGGCGGCCCTGGCGCTCCTCGGCCCAGGTCGCCAGCCCCGCCGCCTCCCCAGAGGAAAGGTGTTTGCGCGCTGAGCAGGGCCCGAGCCCTGTCCGCCATGGGGCTCGCCGCCCGCCGCGCCTGACCCGGCCGCCGCCGCCGCCGCCATTGACAGCGCGCCGCCGCGATGCCGAGCGGCAGCTCCGCGGCCCTGGCCCTGGCGGCGGCCCCGGCCCCCCTGCCGCCGCCGCCGCCGCCGCCGCCGCCGCCGCTGCCGCCGCCCGCGGGCGGCCCGGAGCTGGAGGGGGACGGGCTCCTGCTGAGGGAGCGCCTGGCCGCGCTAGGCCTCGAAGACCCCAGCCCGGCGGAGCCCGGCACCCCGGCGCTCCGGGCCGCGGCGGCGGCGGCGCAGGGCCAGGCCCGGCGGGCGGCGGGGCTGTCCCCGGAGGAGCGGGCTCCGCCCGGCCGGCCCGGGGCCCCGGAGGCGGCCGAGCTGGAGCTGGAGGAGGACGAGGAGGAGGAGGGGGAGGAAGCAGAGCTGGACGGAGACCTGCTGGAGGAGGAGGAGCTGGAGGAGGCAGAGGAGGAGGACCGGCAGTCGCTGCTGCTGCTGTCGCCGCCCGCGACCGCCACCTCCCAGACCCAGCCGATCCCGGGCGGGTCCCTGGGGTCGGTGCTGCTGCCCGCCGCCGGCTTCGATGCCCGGGAGGCGGCCGCGGCGGCCGCGGCGGCGGGGGTGCTCTACGGAGGGGACGATGCCCAGGGCATGATGGCGGCGATGCTGTCCCACGCCTACGGCCCCGGCGGCTGCGGGGCGGCGGCGGCGGCCGCCCTAAATGGGGAGCAGGCGGCCCTGCTCCGGAGGAAGAGCGTCAACACCACCGAGTGCGTCCCGGTGCCCAGCTCCGAGCATGTCGCCGAGATTGTCGGTCGCCAGGGTGAGTGCGGCGGGGAGGAGGGGAGTCCAGCTGGGCTTGGCCCCCGGGCGTGGGTGGGGAGCCTAAAGAGATGAGCTCCGGGCCGCAACCTTGAACCCGGCGAGTCCCCCAGGTCCGTCGCGAAAGGGGTCTGCGAGGAACCGTGGGTGGATGAAATGGGAAGATGGGTCACCTTGCGACAACCCACGGTATTCCGCTCGTTTGCATGGGTGAAAGGTGTTAAGTTTCTCGAGCCACCCAGTCCGGTGGTGTTCACTTTACTCGGGCTGTATTCGTGGAACACCAGGCTGGCGTGGCACCAAAAACCTCAGTGAGGTGGTAAAAGGTCTGGTCGGTTGTGGATTCGGTGGTGGGCTCGGAAAGCTGCGAGATTGCAAGTTTGCGCAGCCGACAGTCCCCAGCTTACCTTACAGCAGCTTGTTCCGATGAAGAAATTGACAGAAATGGAGGCTTTGTGTAAAGAGCTCAAGTCGAGAGGGAAGGGGATGTTCAAGTCGTGGGTAATCCCATCACCCCCCTCCGCTGTTCAGAAACTTAGCTTTGGAAGAGCAGCCTAACTCTGTTGATCTTTTTGTACTCCTTTTGATACATTTGAACTCTCGAAATGGCACATTGGCTATCTTTTAGAACACTGTAGTAGTGTACACGACGACGAGAAAATGG
This sequence comes from Hyaena hyaena, assembly GCF_003009895.1. NCBI lineage: Eukaryota > Metazoa > Chordata > Mammalia > Carnivora > Hyaenidae > Hyaena > Hyaena hyaena. The sequence continues at coordinate 171,044 of NW_024080666.1, forward strand.
ACAGTAAGGTAATTGAGTTAAGGAACTCTGCGTTTATACAGTTTTCAGTAAATTCTCTTCACTCGCCAGCACACCAGCTCTGCAGACAGACTCCTCCCACATTGTTCAGACAAAGGACCTATGTCTCAGATTCCAGGAGTAGATTTGTGAAGGTGGGGGAAGGGGATGCCCAGAGTACCTCTGTAACCGACATTTTTAGGGAAGGTCCTCTGCTCTTCAGTATAGCTTCCCCCACCTGTACTAAAGGAGTAAATACTACCCCCAGCTGCTTTATTACAATATAGCTTAGCCTGGTGGATGCATGTCTCTTTACTGTTAGGTTGAGAGCATTGTTGGGGTCAAATAAAGAGAAATAATGGCGCTGCAGCTTAAATGATCTCATCTTTCCCAAGTGGTCTAAAGTACACATAAATACGAGGTCTGGTGGTTTCAGATGTCAGAGTTGGCTCATTTCTTACCTCTCAGATTTTAATAAGAAAAACCCATCTGAAATCTGGATAAAGGAGATAGCTTATTTCAGACTGCCTGATGACTGGTACTTGAAAGGCACTGTTCGAAGCTGGTACCATCCAATTGAGAATTTTCGTATATTGTTTGGTAAATAAGATTCAGATGCCTTGTTTTTGTTTTGTTTTGTTTGGATGGGTTTGGGGGGCTTTTTTGTTCTTTGTTTGGCCGTACTTAAGATGCTAATCTAGGAGAGCACTGTTTCACCTTACACAGAATAAAATTGTAACATCTCAATTTACAAAGCCAAAATGAGTTGGCCATTCAATTCAGAACATCAAGGAATTGCTATGTTTCAAGCTTCTGTTTGCCAGGTGTGGAGTTTGTGGCAGTTGGGAATGTGAGGTTGATTCAGACAAACTTGTTGCCCTTAAGAAACTAAGAGTCTAATAAACAGTGGAATGGCACTAAACTAACATGTAGTTTAATGGCACTCAATATACTGTGTGACAAACAGACATACTTGTGAGAACACCAACCCTAGAGGGACTTGGAGAATGGATAGGACTTAAATGGAGACGAAGAAGGACTGAGGGAAGGTGTAGGGAAAGGTGTGGAGGAGTGCTCTCTGATTATGATTAGAAAGTTGTGATTTTTGTTGTTGTTGTTTTGATACTTGGGGTCTTAACAGGGGTGTGGTGAAAAGGGGCTGGGAAGGTCTTTTCAGCCAGAGTATGAAAAACTCTAAATGCTATACTGGGATGGCACTGCCCGAGCACAAGTTGCTTCAGTGTGCTTAACAGTTTAGGAGAAAAGACAAGACCATTTACTTGCCGGTTTGACTAAGGACAACATAATGGTATCTTTTATATATTTAGTTTAATACAAACTTTTGTCCTTTTCTATACTTAAGCACGAAAAAATCCCTAATTGCACAAACTGTTGTCTTTATGCAACTCCATTATTTAAAAGTAAGTGGAATTCATTCCACGTTTTTATTTTGTATCATCTACTAAATTATAGCAAATGAGATAAATCTTTAGTTTTTCTGGGCTTATTGGGCTGTGCTTATTGGTTAATAAGGAAATGTGGTTCTATTTATGTCTTAGGACATGGAGACAAATTGCTGACTATTCCTCTTGCACTTAATATTTCCCAGAGTTGACAGTACTGTTAAAAGTATGTCATCATCCGGGGCGCCAGGGTGGCTTAGTCGGTTAAGCGTCCGACTTTCGCTTAGGTCATGATCTCGCGGTTCGCGGGTTCGAGCCCCGCGTCGGGCTCTGTGCTGCCTGCCAGCTCAGAGCCTGGAGCCTGTTTCAGAGTCTGTGACTCCCTCTCTCTCTGACCCTCCCCTGCTGTGTCTCTCTCTCTCTCTCCTAGAAATAAATAAAACATTAAAAAAAATTTAAAAAAAGAAGTATGTCATCATCCTCTATCTTATCTTAAGAGCAGAAAGTCTTGTCCCCCTTTCCTGTTCTGAACCATGCAACTAGTAGATCATTGACCCCTTCCCTATCTCCACCCCGGCAGCACCATAACAAAACCTGTAAAGTGTTTTCCCACTCCTGCCACAGCAAGGCAACTTCTAATGTTTGCATCGTGTGATGATTTCTCTCTTCTCTAAGTGAATAAATGGGGCAAATTACTTAATTTACTTGTTTGCTTTGGATGAACTAAATTTTCATTCTTAAGATTTATCCATTCCTTCCATTTTATTCATTACCTAAAGTCATGAGTTTCTGTTTGCCATCTCTTAATTGGTTTTGGAAATAAATATGACACAGATGGAGACATTTCTGACTTCAGCTCCGAAGCAAAGGGTAGGACAAATGGAATTCTGAGTCATATAGACTAGAACTCCTGTAGATGGCCTCTGGTTCCAGTATCTTTCAAAAAAAATAAACCACTGCTTTTGATAGTGATGAAAGTTGGCAGTGTTGACCTCATATTTGTACTCCTCAGTAGCATTGGTCATTTGCAAATGTTAAATTGGTCCCAGTTTTTTTAAGCTTTGCATCTCCTATTGAAACCAACAATACGGTAAAATAAAGCCATGAACTAAAGAGGCTTTTTGATAATCACTGAAGTTTTAGAATATGGACTAGAGATTAAACCTAACAGCAGACATGGGGCACCTGGGTGGCTCAGTCAGTTAAGTGTCTGACTCTTGATTTTGGCTCAGGTCATGATCTCACACAGTTTGTGGGATCGAGCCCCCACATCAGGCTCCATGCTGACAGAGCAGAGCGTGCTTGGTATCCTCTCTCTCTCCCTTTCTTTCTGCCTCTGCCCCCTGCTCACTCATGCTTTCTCTCTCAAAAATAAATAAACTTAACAACAACAACCTGACAACAGACTTAAGACTTAAACTTTTGTTGAATGTAGTACCTGCCAGACACATTCACAGTGGTTAACATGAGGTTTAATTTAAAGCAATGGGCTTTGTTCTACTTTGTACAGCCATTGATAATCTAGTTAGACTAAAAAGCGAATTAAAGTAGGACTCTATACCCATTCTTAACTACATTATAAGTAAATATTGAATGTCATATATTCAGTTGTTGTAGACATTTGTAACATACGGGTTTATGTTAAAGAATGGGGTAAAAATAGAAATGGGAGGGTTTTGGTTTTTTTTTTTTTTTCCCCTGCATTCCAGTGGGCTCTGTACCTTTGGATATCACTGAGCTAGACCCCCTGGGACATTGTTTTCTTCTTTATTGAACTCCTCTGTCTCCACTGATTTCCTAATGGGTTGTTTGTGTGGTCACTTTTAAGATCATAAATATGTTACATTGTTTCAATTTGTCAGAAACACATCCTTGTGACAGTTTCCTCCATTTTCCTATGGTAGAACCAGTCTTCAAGTTTTAACACAAGTGAAATAAGGTGTGTGCTTATTTGTGTATGTTCAAAAGAAAAAGAGAAACTTTGGTCTTGTCATACATAAATTCCCTATGCAAGAATACATACACATTTCTTGAGGAGAAACTGAGAACAATGCAAAAGTACATTATCTTTTTCTTTTATGGGGGGGGATTGTTGGTCCTCTCTTTGCCAGGTACCTCAGTCGTTCTAGGTCATTATTCCCATTTTATGGATGTAGAAACTGAAGCTCTGAGAGATAACTTGCTCAAAAAAATGGAACTTGGATTTAGACCAGTTTGTTTGTCATCAAAGATTAAGTTGCTGCTTCTGTATGCAAGGATCCTGCTCAGGAAGGTTAATGGTATTCGAGTTAATTTCTGACCTAATCTTTGGGATACAGTGTTTCTAGTGTAGATCGCTTCAAATATCCTCACTATCCAAATTAATTTACTTAATAAAATTTTGATGTCTCTGCTACCCAGAAGGCACAGTTCTCATTCTAATATTCTTGTTCTCATATTCCTAACTAAAAAAATTCACTGTCACTTACAGTTCAGAAAGATAATTTGTGTTATCTACATGCTAGCTTTAAAAAGCAGATATTGTAACTTATAGGCTTTAAAATTTAAATTTAGTTGATAATAGTTTGTGCTAGCCCTGGGACCACTGGGAAAGGTTCAATTATTGTTTTGCAAATGGGTGGGGAATCTACTGCCTCATTCAGCTACTGAACTATTTGGATTCACTAAGGAAGTGGAAAATAAAGTGGTAATACAAGGGCGTATTTTCTACCCCCTGGTTACCAGCAATCTAAAAATGATCCAGGGAGTCAAGTATTCGAGAACTGTTACTCTGTTAGAGATTTCTGCTTAGGACAAATTTCAACACAGTTTATGGATTGGATTCTAGGTAGCTCTTCTTGCATCTTAAGTTTTCAAGGAAAGAGCATTTCGTTATAAGATAGTGCTTAATATTTTGTGGATTTGGTTTTGAATGAATTTGATATTTGTACAGATTGAAAGATTTAATACTTTTGCCTTAAACTGAATACAAAAATGTTCCAGAATATTTGTTTTAATATAAAAAACTACCCAGATTCCCTTAACAGTCTCTGCTCAGCTGTGGTATATTGGAAAGAGCTAGCATTCAGAAATTAAAATTTCTAAATTTCATTGCTCTGTGCCAGTAACTCACTTTGTGATCTTGGACAAGTCACTTAAACTCCCTAGGCTTCAGATACCTCTTCAGCCGGATGTAATCTTATCTATAATACCTCCAGAGACTGAATGATACACAAATAAATTGAAACACATGAAACTTTAAGTGATAAGTACATATTATTTTTGTTAAGTTAAATCTGAAATTCAGTTTAACCACTCTTTAATCTCATTTACCTTTCTTCGCTTTAGCAGTTTCACACATTATGTTCTTCTAATTTGAAAGAACTAGAACCATCCAATGTCAGAATGCCTGTTGGCTACGCGGCACTTCTGTCTGGCTAGGTTTGAATTATGTTGTGGTGACAAAGAACCCCAGCATCTCTATCAAAACAATAAAGGGTTATTTCTTATTGGAAGGGGCTCTGCTCATTTCAGTTATTCAGGGACACAGGCCAGTGCAGTGACCACCGTCTCAAGTGTTGGCTGGGCCTCCCATGTGCCAGTGGAATAGGAAGCAGTGGCATAGGACATGCTGGTCTTTAAGTGTTAGACCCGGAAGTAATCATTACATCTCCTATTTCGCTAATCAGAGCAAGTCATCTGGCCACATCTAACTTCAAGTAGGTAAGAAAGAAAGTCCATAACAACCATGTACCCACAGGAAAGAGCCAGAAGTTTAGTGAACAGCTGTTATGACTACCACAGTATTATTTCATGATCAAAGGGATTGTTACAGAATCTTTAATGTCATTTATGCCATGTAGAATTGGTAAAATTGAACTCCAAATGAAAAAATAGGTAATAATGTTGATAAGAGACTAAATAGGTAAATGTATTTGCAGTTTAAAAACTCCTTTAGGAAATTACAGATTATGGAAAATCTATTTTATGTTTTTTCAATGTTTATTTATTTTTGAGAAAGAGAGAGACAGAGTGCAAGTGGGAGAGTGACAGAGAGGAAGACACAGAATCTGAAGTAGGCTCCAGGCTCTGAGCTGTCAGCACAGAGCCTGACGCGGGGCTCGAACTCATGAACCACGAGATCATGACCTGAGCTGAAGTTGGTCACTCAACCGACTGAGCCACTCAGGTGCCCCCTATTTTAAAACCCCATTGATCTTCAGGTGATTCCAAAGTGATAGTTTTTTTTTTTTTTAATTAAATTGCATCTTAATGCCTCCCAGATGGCTTTAGACCATAAATTGTGGGTTTACTTTTAACTTTTTTCCTCATGCCACCATTAGGTACCATATGGACATTTTTAAAGATTAAATCTGATATTTAAGCTTTTAAAATAATTTTCTAGTATTAGTATTACCAAGTCCAATTCTACTAAATTGAATGTGTATGCGCAGCCTAATGCCATTTGGATAGTTCGAGTCTTTATTCCATGACTGAACATTGCATAACATTAGAACCTCTTCCATGCCAGTGTTTGGGATTTAAGAACAATTCATGTGGGCATGGTTTGTTGCCTTTGTCCAGTAAGCAAAAACTACAATTCATTCTATGCAGGAAGCCTGATTTGACTACAATGAAAGTTGTACCATGGAATACTAAGACTAGTCCTTGAAATGATAAAGGCAGTCCTTCAATGAAAACTGCAGGTGTAGTGGAAGAGTTGTGTGAAATAATTGATCTTTTGGACCCCGTTGGGGGAGTGTGAGGAGGGAATAGTTTCAAACAACTAAAAAATTTCCCAAAAGGGTTATTATTATTAATGATATTTGCATTTTGGGCTGACCTTTTTAGTACTGTCCCTTTTTTCTTACCACTCCTCTTCCCTTTGATATATCTTCTCTTTTTTTTTTTAATGTTGATTTATTTTTGAGAGAGACAGAGTGTGAGTGGAGGAGGGGCAGAGAGAGAGAGGGAGACACAGCTCTGCTGTCAGCACAGAGCCAGATGCCCGGCTCCAACTCACAAACCCATGAGACTATGACCTGAGCTGAAGATGGACGCTCAACCGATTGAGCCACCCAGGCGCTCCTGACATATCTTCTCCCTTGCCATCAGTACCATTTTAGTGACTATAGGAAAGGACATTGGAACTTGGGAGTTAAAAAAAATTGTTAAAGACTTGGTCTCACCTTTGTTGCCTGTGACCTTGGACAAATCACTTAACCTTGCTGAGCATTTCTTGTGGGAAAGAACCTGTTCTAGCTGCTTGTTCTTCCTGGCCCCTTCTGCTCCCCATTTGTTGTGGGGATCAAGTTTGAGAAGATGTCGTTAGTACAGATTCATGGCACAGTTGAAACTACAGAGATAATAACTTCTATATGAGGCAGGGTAAAGTTTATAAATCTTTTACTGCTAGATTTGTACTAGCAAATACTAGGTTGAAACTGAAAATTGTCACTTCAGTAAGTTTTTCCCAGGGTATACCACTAACTAAATGGTCCACGGTATATGTTTTAAAGTGTACAAATGAGGGGCGCCTGGGTGGCTTAGTCAGTTAAGCGTCCGACTTTCGCTTAGGTCATGATCTCGTGGTTCGTGGGTTCGAGCCCCGCGTCGGGCTCTGTGCTGACTGCCAGCTCAGAGCCTGGAGCCTGTTTCAGTCTGTGACTCCCTCTCTCTCTGACCCTCCCCTGCTCGCGCTGTCTCTCTCTCTCCTATAAAAAAACAAAACAAAACAAAACAAAAAACCCTAAAGTGTACAAATGAATCTGATTCTATTATATGGTACCCAAATAGAAGTAATTCTAAGGTTTCTATTAACATCCTCTGAAGGGCATAAACCTAATTTTAAAATCCCCAATTAGGAAAATTGTTTTAGCTTTCATCTCTAATTTACACCCTCTTCTAGGTGTTTCAGCTTTAGTGAAAGGCCAAATGTAAGTCTTTTTTTTTTATTATTAAGTATTTCAGTTCTCTTGTCTTAGTGAAAAAAGAAGGGGAATTTTAGATTGAGAAATTTTAGATTTAGAACTCATTAAGAATCTACCAGAAATATAAGGTTGAGAGAATGGTGTATTTTAGGAGTTATTAGTTCATAACTTTGGGCAATTCTAGGCTTCTATTTTCTTCATGTATAAAATGAGATTGAACTAGATTATTTCATTCTGAATTTTGTCCAAAAAGAGTCCCTAGAATCATGCAAAAGTATACCAGATTTCAGATTCCCAGTTAAGATTGGCTTCTCCTCCAAGTTCTGTAAAGTTGATACTATTTCAACATTCTTTATACAATCAAAATGTCAAGTTTTATCTGCAGGAGATATATACTTTAAGTCTTTTCAACTTCCTATAGAAAATTGATTCGTTTGACTTTTTTTTTTTTTTAATATAACCTTCAAGTGTGTGAGACAGTGCCTCACCTTATTGATCCATTCTTATTCCTGCCATACAGATAAGGAAACAGATCTATGGGGATATAAGTAACTTACCCAGGGTCTCAAGCTCGTAGAATTGGAGACTTCAACACTCCTATCTCAGTAAGTGGTAGAACAAGCAGACAGAAAGACCAGCAAGGATATAGAAGGTTTGAACACCACCAACAATGTAAGAAAAGAGGCTGATAATTGTACATGAACCTGTGAAGATATCAGATCCTTCTGGTGCTTGGAGTTGATACAAGTCAGTGAGGGCAGCACTGAATCTTAGACATCTTTGCATCCTTGATGTCAGTTAAAGTACCCGAAGCAAAGTAGATACTTGATGTTTATTTTATTTAACTGGATTTTTGGATTAGACTTCCCATTTTACTATCCTGTTGTAATTTCCATATTGTGGTAATTGGGGTTTTCTTCCTTCTTGCCTGCATCTCCAACCCATATGTAAGGAGCTAGTCAACTTGAAGTTATTTGGAGCTTTAAGGGCAGTAACCACCTTCTTGATTTAAGGCATTAGATGTCAATAATAACAAAACTAAAATCACATAAATGAAGCTGTTTGAAGTGCTGGCAAAGTGATATCTACAATGAGACTGTATTCATAAAAGAATTTGAGGATTTTGACTAGAAGAGCTACAACGAACACTTGAACTCTAGAAAGGAAAGCTGTTACTTCTATATTGTGCATTTATGAATAGTTTGCATTGCTAATCTAAACAATTTAAATGTTGGGTTAAGTTAGTATGCATGAGAAACACTCTTATTGGGATTTGGCTGATAATCCATCCGTCTTTGAAAATGTAAAGTTAAAGGAGCTTTTGAATAGTGTGTCTAGACTCTCCCTCGAGGAATAGGACCCCCCTCTTAATTCTAATATATCATGAAACATGAAATAATGTGTTCTTCCAATGCTTTTAGAAAAAAAATAGTGTGGGGTTATTAAGACAACGTGGGTTTGAGATCTGAGTTAACAGCTGGGAGATCTTGAGCAGTTCAGGCTTTTTTCTGCCCTTCTTAAAGCACTGTTATGATGATTAAATGGGAATAAATCTAGAAAAGTTTGGAAAACTGCAAAGTATGCTACAAATTTTTATTTTATTATTATTATTTCAGGAAATACTTGAAGAGTGGTTGGGATGGTTGGGTAGCCTTGTAAGTTACCCTTTACTGGGGAGCCTGGGTGGGTCTGTCAGTCGGATCTCTCAGCACAGAGCCCACTTTAGATCTTCTGTTCTCTCTCTCTCTCTCTCTCTCTCTGTCCCTACCCCACTCACGTGTGTGTGCTCTCTCACTCTCAAAAATAAACATTAAAAAAAAAAGTTACCCTCTACTGAGCCACCTACTAGAATAACAGGCATTGTAATAAATGTTTTTAATACATTATTTCATTTAATCCTTATAAAAACCAAGTGAGAGAAGCATCTTTAATCAGAGTTCCTCACCCATGAAGGAGAGATGAAGGTTTACTGACCGGCTTAAGTTCACAAAGCTGATTAGTGATCATCCGAAGTCAATGTTCCCAACCATTCCTCAACCTACTTTTCCTTGAGGAAAGGAAGAATAGATATATGTGTATGAAAAAAGGTAGTATCTGATTGTCCCAAGTTCTTTTAAGACTTTAAAAAAGAAACAGTGACTGGTTTTCCTAGGAGAAGAGGGACTTAGTCAAAAATGTAAGCATCAGAAAGAACCTAAAGGTTGAATGACTTGACACTGAAACCAGGAGTAGAACCTGGTGAAAAAAATAAACTGGTGGTAGATTTAGAACCCAGGCCTGCAGATGATCAGTGTTTTGCTTCTTACATTGTTCCTTTTAAAACTATACCTTGGTCTCTGTAATAACAAGTCCGCACCTTTGTACTATTACTGAGTTCACAGAGCCAGCCCTTCTCATGTACAGCCCCATCTTCCAAATGGCCATGTTTGTTACTCAGAAGCTGTAAGGTATGGAGCAGAAGTACTATGGATCTTTCATGTTATTAGGGAAATATCTGATCAGAGCTAGAAAAGGAACAGAGCATGTTTAGGAGATGATAAAGTCTAGAAGAAGGTAGGTTATGGTTATTTGATGGGAGAGAGGTAGAGAGTGTCAGGACAAGGAGTTCTAATTTTCTCAAAGGTAAAAGAGCGGTTCAGAGTTTCATTCCCCCTCCTTTATCTATCTATCTATCTATCTATCAATGTTTATTTGTTCTGAGAGAAAGAGAGAGAGAGAGCGAGAGCATGCAAGCAGGGGAGGGGCAGAGAGAGAGAGAGAGAATGAGAATCCAAAGCAGACTCCACACTGTCAGTGCAGAGCCTGATGTGGGGCTCAAACCCACAAACCGCAAGATCATGACCTGGGCCAAAGTCAGGCCTGTAACCAACAGAGCACCACCTAGGCACCACCCCCCCCCCCCCAACTCCTTATTTAAAATGTGTGTGTGTACTACACCAGTATCTTAGTAGGATTCTTTTCCCTCAAAACAAAACTCTCGGGGAATTTTTGAATAAAGGTACATGCCAAAGTTGATCCAAAGTGAAAATATACACATAATGTAATTTTCATGTTCACCTTTCTCCAGTCACTTTAATTTAAGGTATATGTAGCTAGTTTATGAGATGAATGGAAAATACAGTGAATTTCTGGAAAACAAAGTATTCTGTCAAAAATCAGTAACACCTCACATAACAGTTGGCACTTCTTTCTTTAAAAACAAAACAAAAAACTGGGCGCCTGGGTGGCTCTGTCGGTTAAGCGTCTGACTCTCTTGGTTTCTGCTCAGGTTATGATCTCACGGTTTCTGAGATCAAGCCCCGCTTGGAGCCTGCTTGGGACTCTCTCTCCCTCTTTCTCTGCCCCTCCCCCACTTGCATGCTCACAGGCCCTCAAGTGTGCACGCGCGCTCTCCCTCTCTCTCTCTCTCTCTCTCTCTGAAATAAACATTAAAAAAGAAAAAAGATGGGGCGCCTGGGTGGCTTAGTCGGTTAAGCGTCCGACTTTCGCTTAGGTCATGATCTCGCGGTTCATGGGTTCGAGCCCCGCGTCGGGCTCTGTGCTGACTGCCAGCTCGGAGCCTGGAGCCTGTTTCAGTCTGTGATTCCCTCTTTCGCTGACCCTCCCCTGCTCACGCTGTCTCTCTCTCTCTCCTAGAAATAAATAAAACATTAAAAAAAAAAAAAAGAAAAAAGATTCTTTGTCCCTCCAAGATAGATTTTAAACCTCCTTGCCTGACATTGATGTGTCCACCTGCCACTGTGTGTGGTAACTTTGTTAGCAGTAGAAATCTAAGGTAGGTAATAAGCAAAATTAAAGAACAGAAAAAGATTTCTGGATTGAGCCTCCATCTTCCATCTAGCTCCTAGAGGCTGCCTGCAGTGTGCTGCCAGGAGGTCTCCATAGGCCCTTCACAGTGGGATTGGGGTCTTGCCCTCAGGCCAGCCAGAGCACAGCACGTCTCCACTGCCCTTCATTAAACTCTTCTGTGATAACTACCACCCCATCCCACCTCCATTTTAAAAGAACATTTGGCATTGCAGCCCTTCTTACACATGTTTTACTGAAATATTTGGAACATGTTGAATTTTGTGTTTTTAATGTCGATTGCAATCTATTAAACTAATCCTGCAACCCCTGGTTCGAGAAACACTGAAGATCCCATCAATATCAGCTCCTTTTCTTCCTCTTAACTCCTCTCCCAGCAATGAGAGACATCTCCCTCAGAGTTGCTGAGGCCTCTGGTGGGAAAGGTTCTCTCTACTCTGCAGAAGCAAGGCCGGACCTCCGGAGCAGGAGGGCCATGAATCTAGCTGCAGCTCAAGGGTACTAAGGCAAAACATAGGCCCAGCCACAGTGATAAAGGGGAAATGAGTTCTTGTACCACAGCTAGATTGCCGACTTTTTTATTTGGGGAATTTACTTCCAAATCAAAGTAGAATTACGACTAGGAATGTTGGTGCTATCCTAGTTCTTAACGTCTACACATTCTGGTACAAAGCTTGCCATGTGTTGCTTTTTATCTGTAGCTGTAAGAAGACATTGGTTAGTCCTCACCTCTTAGAATGAAAAGGCCTTGTTGAGATTTGAGGTTATGAAATCATTTACCCTGCTGTTCATACAATTTAAAATAATGTCAGTACTAGGCAAAAGTCTAATGGATATGCTAAGTCTAGTAAAATGTTTCATTTCTTTATATTTTTAAAAACTTCTGATTTAATCATATTTCTTGGAAAAAACTAATGTGTTTGTATGGTTCAAAATTATTAAAATAATAAGAGTGTAGAGGAAAATTGGGGCGCCTGGGTGGCTTAGTTGGTTAAGCATCCGACTTTCGCTTAGGTCATGATCTCGCGGTTCGTGGGTTCGAGCCCCGCGTCAGGCTCTGTGCTGACTGCCAGCTCGGAGCCTGGAGCCTGTTTCAGAGTCTGTGACTCCCTCTCTCTCTGACCCTCCCCTGCTCACGCTGTCTCTCTCTCTCTCTCTCTCCTAGAAATAAATAAAACATTTTTTAAAAAATTAAAAAAAAGAGTGTAAAGGAAAATTAAGTCTCCCTTTACCCTGTACCCCTAAGTGAATCAGTTTTATAATTGCATATTATTCCATTATATAGCTGTACTGGCCTCACACTAATACAATTAAGTGTAGACCTGTGCAAGTATTTCTACACGATCAGTTGTAGAAGTGGGACTGGAGGGGCAGAAGGACCCATGCAGTTGTAATTTTGATAAATAATGCAAACTGCCCTTGGGCAGTTCATACTCTCAGCAACTAAATATAAAGGTCCTTTTCCCTATTGTTAATGGCACTGTTTTTGATATTTGTTTTGATATTCGATAGTCTTATAGGTGGAAAAAGACCCCTCAGTTCACATGAAATTGGGAATTTTCATGTTCTATAGTCATGTGTAGATTTCCTTTTCTTTGAGCTGTTTCTTTTACTTATTTTTTAATTGGGTTTTGCTGTTCTGATATATAGGGCAGGTTTATGTATGTGAGACAGAGAGAAAATAGCCATTTGTGGTATAAGTTGTAAATAATTACTTCTTTTGCCATGCAGCAAATTTTTAAAGTGTTATTTATGTGTACTTTTATGGCTCCTGAGTTTTATGCCACTCTGAGATTATACATTCTTCTGTGATTTTTTAAATACCTTAGGCTTTTCAAATAGAAACTCAATCTAAAATACTCAAACCCTTTTGACCTCCTTCACCTATAAAATAATATAGCAAAAAAGTTTGTTTTTTCTTTAGTTTGTCCCCAACTTTGGAATATACATATATTTTAGAAATCATGTGTTGGTTGTTTGAAACTCAGTAATATGTTTCTATAGACACCACATGTTTTGATGTTGATTGATGAGGTTTCCTGTAGTTCAAATCTGAATCGAATGTGTTGTGTTAAAACTGTCTTACAAAAATTAGGAGAGAGAAGAAATACATTCTTCTATGTTTGTTGGCAGTGGTTTAGAGGGACTGAGCTTTGCTATCTTCCCATTACCTCCCCTGATCTGGAAGACTTAAGTGCACAGTCCTTTGGGGCAGGATAGGCCTGTCTGACTCCCCTATCTCAGAAGTGGTCCCTGCTCAAAATATTTGTCTTCAGTCTTCCCAGTGAGCCAGTTAAACACCTCTGTATTAGTACCAGCCATAGGACAGATGGCGTTCTGGTTCCGTTATGCATATTTTCTTCCTACTAAGAATTAAAAAGTATTCTAAAGTGTGACTGACCGTTGCTTATAGTCTCAAAAGTATTTATGGGGAGAAGTTTACTTAATTTCATTTTCTCATGGTCAGTATTTATTAGTAAGGGTTGAGAGAAGCTAACTTCAGACTCTTTGGTTATTTCTCCCTTTGTCCTTAATAGAAATTGCCCAGTGTTTTTCTGCAGAATGAACAGGGCCCTCTTTGTTAGAAATGTGATTCCAACAGACTGCCTTCTTGTTAAGTTGTCACCCAGAGTATCCGAATAATAACAATAACTCTCCTGGATGTATAACGTTAGACAGCTCTCCATTGGTCACATATTGGTCAATAGAAAGTGCTCTCGGTTCACAGCCCCAAGCAACACCTTCTGTGCTGGAAGAGGGAGTCTTCTGAAGATTCATCTATATAAAAGTAGATATGGAAGTTTTATTGCTCTTAATCTTCTAATTCAGTTTCTATTGTAGAGCAAATGCAATAGCATTGCCTTATAGTCAAAAGTAACACTATCAACATGATCTTCTTGTGTTCATTATAGATGTAAATTTACAGCAGCACTATTCATTCATTCGTTCGTTTAAGAGAGACCACACACAAGCAGGGAAGAGGGGCAGAGGGGGAGAGAGAATCCTAAGCAGGCTCCCTGCCCAGCACAGAGCCCGATGCAGGGCTGGATCCCACAACCATGAGACCATGTCCTGAGCCAAAATGAAGAGTTAGACACTTAACTGACCAAGCCAACTAGGCGCCCCTACAGCAGCACTCTTTATAGTTAAAACTTTCAAGTTTTACAGTAGCAGAAATTCAACTCATTGAAGTGGTTTCCTGCTAGACCCCAAGCCCTCCCCATGGCCCTTCTTACCTCATCCAGGTACTGCACTAAATGCATTCCTTGCAGTTTTGCTTTTAACCACTCCCTGCCAAGTCTTCTCAAATGAATATCTTTGGATTAGTGTAAACCTGACTCTAAAAGTGTTTTCATGATAGGTACCTAGGATCCAACAGTGAGAAAAGCCATTTCTTTGTAATTTGTTGGAAGGGGGAAAAGGTGTGGGTTAAGATCCAAAAATCTAATGGTAGGTTAAATAAAGTTGTGTTGCATATGTTATAATTGAAGTTAGCATAATCAGTTCCCTTCACCAAAGTTGCATTAGCAGTATAGGGCCAGAATATGAAAGTCTTGAAAAGCTCAGAAAAGGAAAAAAAAAAAAAAAAAAAAAAAAAGCTTAAATGCAACGCAGTATGTATAAAAAAGGCCCAGTGTTCTCATACAGGAATTGGATCTTTGTTTCAACACGTGCTGCACGAGCGCCCCAAAGGTATATACTTCTAGTCAACCGCCCAGTGGTTTGGGAATGCTTAGGGAGGTCACGCAAAGCAGTCCTGAGGGATAGGACCCTTTGTAGAGGAGGAGCCATCTAAACTAAAATTTGAAGGCCAGAAGGAATTAATAAGCAGAGGTGGGAGTAAAGAGGCAAGGACAAAGGAACATTCTAGTCATGGAAGCAAGGGAGCATGGGTAAGGAGTTTAATATAGTAAAAGCACACTGCAGAGTTACAGAAGGGAGGAAGGAGGAAAAGTAAGTGGTAAAAAGATCTAGAGAGAGGTAATCAGGTCCCAGGTAAAGAGGGGCCTTGTGTGTCATGTTGTTTGGACTTTATCCTTATGGTAAAAGGAGCCATTAAAGAAAGCACTTTATGCAAAGAAGTGATTATGTGATCTGTGCTTTACTTAAAAACCATCATTTGATTAAAATGAATATAAAGAATGGGTTGGAGTGAGGTGGGACTGGAGGTAAGGAGACTCAGGGGAGGAGGAGCTTTCACAGTTATGCAGGTTAGAAATCATGTATATAAAGACTCAGTTTTTATACATTATGAATTTACTGGGGGCAAAAAATGGGAGGAAAGGTTTAGGAAAAAGACCACCCAAAGTGTGAGATGTGTCTTTAAGTGCACCCGGCCTCGGGGTACCTGCCTCGGGGTACCTGGGTTGCTCAGTTGGTGACTCCTGATTTTGTCTCAGGTCATGATCCCAAGGGCTGAGCCTGCATTGGGCTCCACACTGAGCATGGAGCCTGCTTGGGATTCTCTCTCCCTCTTTCTCTGCCCCTTTCACTCCTGTTTGTACTCTTGATTTAAAAAAAAAAAACCACACACACACACACACACAAAACACCTGGCTTCTTCATTTTGAGGAACCTAGGAATAACATGATATATTCATGAGAAATCTCTTCTGGCAAGCTTCATGTTAAGATCGTTGAAAACTATAACCTCAGAGTTTTATGGCTTATTTGCCATTTTAAGTTAGAGTTTGAAGCCCTCTAATCTCATGTAGCTGGCTCGGGTAATAGGTGATTGCTCTAAAAAGTTGACTAAAGAATTAATGGATAGTTATGTATGTGCATCTCACATATTTTTACATTTAGGATTCGGGGCCAAAGCCTTTGAGAATGGGTCTGCAAGTCTAAGTAGTCTTAATAAAATCACATATAATGCCCATATTCCATACAATTTCCAATAATGTTTCTTTTGAATTTAGCAAGAACTTTACAGTGAGTACAGCATCTTTCTGTGCTAGTTTTTTACCCAAGGCCTTTACAGTCGTCTCACTCATGCATAATGAATACATGAATACACCTTTTTCTTTAACACATATTTGAAATTTTCAAAAATAAATGTCTTGATTTTCATACAAGTACAGTGTCTTTTGTATTCATATTTCACTGGTTTGTGTCATAGTTAATTGAGTTAGTGCATGAGTATAACTAGAATAAACAATCATGGGGATACCTTACTTAGTAAGCCTCACATTCAACTGATGGCAGCACATGTGAGTGACTTTTGGGCCATGAGCACTTTGCTCATCAGGTGAGTTTACAGAAGAAAGGATAATGTTAAAAGATGACAATTAAGTGGAAGGCTGTTAAAGAACTTGTATTTTATAGTATAGTTGTATGAAATTTGAGGTTCTGAGACTGACAAAAAGAGTGTAGATTTTGAAGTTAGACTAGGTTTAACTGTTTTCCTGAGCTTCATTTTCCTTAGCAATAAAAGTGTAATAACTGAATTCTTAGGGTTCTTGTATAGCTTGAATGAGACCGTAGATAAGTCAGTGTCTTACATATGCATTAGTGGTTTTTTTTTTCTTTTAAATTTTTTCAAATGTTTTATTTCTGAGAGAGAGAGAGTGAGTGAGTGAGCAGGGGAGGGTCAGAGAGAGGGAGACACAGAATCCAAAACAGGCTCCAGGCTCTAGGCTCTGAGCTGTCAGCACAGAGCCTGACGCAGGGCTCGAACCCACGAACCATGAGATCATGACCTGAGCTGAAGTAGGACGCTTAACCGACTAAACCACCCAGGCGTCCCATTAGTGGTTTTTTCTTTGCCACCAACATCCTGCAAGCAAGCTATTTATTACTGTTCTGAACGTCAGACCTGCTTGTGGTCTAGTTTGTCTGTACAGAGGATTTCATGCATCATTTGCAGTGACTGATAACAAGAGAAAGGAAACAGTAAGCATGACTTCTAAGCTCTCCCGGTGGAGGCACCACCTCTTCCTAAGTGAAAGCCCAGGAGACAAGTTTACTGCAGGACGAGCGAGCATTTGTGCAGTTATTAAGGAAAGCTTTCTCATCTAGTGATGTTTTTATGATAAAGAAAGACTGAACACAACAACAGAACAACTACCCAGAAAGCAGACATTTCACTTGAACGGAGCTTTCCGTGATTTGTCTTTATCAATATTATCCGTGATTTGTCTTAATCAATATTACTGACATAAATGTTGATTCTTATGAAATATGTTCTTTCTAACAGGTTGTAAAATTAAAGCACTGAGAGCCAAGACAAACACATATATCAAGACACCTGTTCGTGGTGAAGAGCCCATCTTTGTTGTCACTGGACGGAAAGAAGATGTTGCCATGGCCAAAAGAGAAATTCTCTCAGCTGCAGAGCACTTCTCCATGATTCGTGCATCTCGAAACAAAAATGGCCCTGCCCTGGGAGGGTTGTCATGCAGTCCAAATCTGCCCGGTCAAACCACCGTTCAAGTGAGGGTCCCCTATCGTGTGGTAGGATTGGTCGTTGGACCGAAAGGAGCAACTATTAAAAGAATTCAGCAGCAGACCCACACATACATAGTAACTCCAAGCAGAGATAAGGAGCCTGTCTTTGAAGTGACAGGGATGCCCGAAAATGTTGACCGAGCGCGAGAAGAAATAGAAATGCACATTGCCATGCGTACAGGAAACTATATTGAGCTCAACGAAGAGAATGATTTCCATTACAACGGTACGGATGTAAGCTTTGAGGGTGGCACTCTTGGCTCCGCGTGGCTCTCCTCCAATCCAGTTCCTCCTAGCCGCGCAAGAATGATCTCCAATTACCGAAACGATAGTTCCAGTTCTCTGGGAAGTGGCTCCACAGATTCCTACTTTGGAAGCAATAGGCTGGCTGACTTTAGTCCAACAAGCCCATTTAGCACAGGGAACTTTTGGTTTGGAGATACACTACCATCTGTAGGCTCAGAAGATCTTGCGGTTGATTCTCCTGCCTTTGACTCTTTACCAACATCTGCTCAAACTATCTGGACCCCATTTGAACCAGTTAACCCACTCTCTGGCTTCGGGAGTGATCCTTCTGGTAACATGAAGACTCAGCGTAGAGGAAGTCAGCCATCTACTCCTCGTCTGTCTCCTACGTTTCCCGAGAGCATTGAACACCCACTTGCTCGGAGGGTTAGGAGCGACCCACCTAGTACAGGCAACCATGTCGGCCTTCCAATATACATCCCTGCTTTTTCTAACGGTACCAATAGTTACTCTTCTTCCAACGGTGGCTCCACCTCTAGCTCACCTCCAGAATCGAGACGAAAGCACGACTGTGTGATTTGCTTTGAGAATGAAGTCATTGCTGCCCTAGTTCCATGTGGCCACAACCTCTTCTGCATGGAATGTGCCAACAAGATCTGCGAGAAGAGAACGCCGTCGTGTCCAGTCTGCCAGACCGCTGTTACTCAGGCAATCCAAATTCACTCCTAACTCTATATATGTACATAAATACTATATCTCTATATGGACTCGTAAAGGCATGGGTATAATGGTACCCCAGTAAACTTCCTAATGAATTCTTATGACTGTTATCAGGCTTTATTGGGATTAGGCTAAAGTTGTTAGTAAACTTATAAAAGGCTGCTATGGTAACACTACACCTAAGTGGTCTCTTGTCTATTAGTTTGGTTTGAATTATTAATACTGTCCTGTAGACCCAGAGACATAGCTCGTATAAGAATTGCTAAAACTGAAGTTCAGCTTGGCTGAGTGAAGATTATCATAGGTTGTGTGGCCTATGAGAAAAGTATATACGTCTAGATTTCAAAACAGTGGGTCCCAAAGCCTAACCACATTAAGAGTTTATGGAGGGTACTTGGCATTACAGATGATTCAGACACTTCCAGTGCTGCCTTCTTTACACTGCCAGTTTTGACAAAACAGGTTCGTTTTTTATTTTACAACAACTTATGCCTAATTCTGCAGGATTGCAAGTAACTTTTTAATGCATTGTGATTACTTATTGGTAATAATAGGGCTGATGGCAGTTTTCTCGATCACTGGTTATAATTTGGGACAAAAACTGCTACATTGACCTTCATCTCGCCCAGAACGCTCACGGCTGGTATGATCATTGGATCAGGAATGCAATTGTGTCGATCGGGAATTCCTACCCATTGCCTCCCTCGGTGAATGTGGAAATGGCCCCTGGGTTTTCCCATTTCGGGAAGGGCTTTGGGATGCACCTACATTGGCTAATAATCGAGGATGCGAACATTCCATTCATTAGTCTGATCAAGCTGTTGATTAATTTTTAGACTATAGATCAAAATGTGAAACATTTTATGTTCAATCCATATTTGTCTTGCACATTATAAATATATTTTTATTTTTTAGTAATTTAGGGGAGGGGGAGGGAGAGAGGGATAATAATGCCCGTAGCATAATTTACAAAAGCAGCTGTGATGACCTTCAATCAGTTTACTTCATTTCAAAACTATTTCCAATCACAAGGAAAGATTTCTTTAAGATAAACTTTTACATTTCACCTGTGGATGTCTGTAACTTCATCCTCAGTACGTTCCCAAATCTGTGCTGGCATTGAAAGGACAAAAACAATATACTGGTGGGTTTTTCTACTAATTATTTTTTGAAGCATTATTTTCCCAACACAAAAGAGCTTTTTTTCTCAATATAACAAAAATTGAAAATCCTATGTGTATTGAATAGTAAATAGACAAATTTTATTTTTTATTTCCACTTGAAGAGTTACATTTCGTATAAAAGTTTACAAATAACGGTTTTTATTTTGATTTTTTCAGTATAAAAATTGCCTTGATGGCATATTATGATGTAATGCTAACTGCTTGTAGGATAGTTAAATGTCAGTATTGAAACCTAATCTTTAGCTGCCGTCTTGTAGATATGAACGAATGTTCACCAAGCATGTATTTTGTATTTTGTTGCATCGTACACTGCAACTAATAAGCCAAGGAATCGACATATATTAGGTGCGTGTACTGTTTCTAAAAACCACAAACTAAGAATGATAAATTATCAATATAGTTTAGTATTTGCTAATTTTACTACACTCTTTTGTTATGTATATGTAGGGAAGTCATAGGGATTATAAATTCAATTTGAGTAAAGTTTAAAACCATATATTTTATGATAAAGGGCCTTTAACTTAAGATGGCCAAAGCACTGATATTATATATTTGCTGTAAAGAGAATTATAAGAGTTTTATTTTTCTGATATTAAAAGTTACTTAATAAAGACTTGTTTCCATTAACTTGAATGTATTCTCCTTGGTGTTTTTCATGCCATCATCATTAGTTTAGACTGGAAGATAGCCACTTACCAGACTGAACATTCCTTTCACAGAATTTCCCGTCTCACACGCCAGCTACCTGTGTTCCTTCTTGTAGTGATTTTTGTCAGTGTGTTCTTAGTGTTAAATGTGTCACTTAAGCTCCTATCCAAATTTAGCTTTTCTCTTAAGTGAGTGTTACGTTATAGTAAAATTAGAGATTTGGCTAGTTTTAGACTGGTTGCTTGTTTGTGTAGTTGACCACAATTACTATTAGACAAAGTAGTAAATGACTTTATCCACTGATGTTAACTAAAATCCTGAATCTATTTAGAATCTACTCAGTTTCTATCCTTTGTTACAGGTTCTTATCTTTCACTAAATCTAGAAAACCAGTTTCTTTCTAAATACGAAGTTCACATGTTTTTAACTTTCAGTTGCTCAGGACCATCTGAAAGGTTTGTGGTTAATAAAAATATCACTCCGTTTATGAGGCACTTCGATACTGAATAAATTGTTGCCGTTTGTTACGAAACAAAAGACATTTCTAAGATGTTTTAAAGAAACCAAAATTCTGTTCCTTCTTAGAGAGATTGCACAGCCGAGTCAGTCCTTCCCCGGTAGGTGTCAGACAGATCCTGAGGCTGTGCCAGGAGACTGGAGGACACAGATTTGACACTGGGTAAGCTCACTGCCCTAGAATTGCTTTGCTAATTTTAAGAATAGCCTCCAGAAGTATGAAATTTTGGGGGGTGTACCGTACCATATTCTGTCCCCCCAGAATTCACAGTTCTCCCTTCTGCCATTTCAGTTACCTGCGGTCAGCTGCTGTCCAGCCTGGAGACAGCCGGCCCTCTGCAGCCTAACTGTGCCGTTAGCTGCACTTCATCTCCTAGCCAAGGCATTTTTATCATCTGTCCTCACAAAAGGGGGATATTTTGAGAGACCATATTTCCATAACTTTTATTGCAACATATTGTTACAATTGTCCTGTTGTTAATCTCCTAATTTATAAACAAACTTGTACATAGGCATGCATATATAGGGAAAAGCAGTAAACTGAGGGTTCAGTATGAACCATGGTCAACTCCAGCGTAGACTGACCAGTGAATATGACTTGCTTTTAGTTAACAGAAGGTCAAGATCTTTCAAAGGACCTTGAAAATAATCTACTTGGGAGGCTTTCCTTACCAGAGGAAGCCAAAACTATCTGAAACCAATGTTAGCGAAGCGGATAAGCACTTACCCAAGTTGTAAGTCTGGATCCACCACTCCTTGGATGCTTGTGTTAATTTTCTTGCTTTTAGAAGTATTGAGGAAGAGAGGCTCTAAGAAGCCTGTGGACCCGTGTTACCAGGGAATTGCTACACCACTGGATAATCTACATTGTGAATAATTAAGAATTAGGAATTAGGCAAACCTACGGAGTACTTGCTATTACGTGTTTCCCCCACTATCTGAAATTAAGCGTTCCTATGAAACGTTTTTTAGGTTGAACAGGCATAAAGCAAAGAAGCAGTTAAAAAGCGAAAATCCTCTTCAGACTTCTTTTGGTTAACGAAACAGGTACTAACGTTGGTCTCTCATAAAAGCAAAGTAGTACGAGGCAAACTTGCAGGTAGCAGAGGTCACCTGTATTTCATTTTCACAGCCTTACAGGGTGGTGGATGCTAAACTGAAAACAGCCGGCAGGAATTCTTTCTATACAGGATTTTATCAAAAGTCCCTTGCAAAGCAGGTTTTTAGCAAGAATGAAGAAGGCTAGAATAATTAGGTTTGAAAACACGTGCAGGTATGTTATTACACTTCAAATTATTCTTTTCAGTGCATCTGTTAGCATAGAAACCAAACCGTGTTCTCAATATGCTACCAACTCCCCCACTCCTGGCCCCTCTTAAATTTCTACTTTGCTTATTCCAAAACTTACTGTAAATAATAGGGATTAGGAATATTTATAATATACTGCAGACATCTCTTTCATGTCTGTATACTTCAGTCTACTGAAGCACATAATTCAGTGGTTGCAGATACACTTTTTTATGGCTATTCCATACCTTGCTGTTTTCAATTAGTGATTAAGTAACTGGGCGGTGGAGCACTGATGAATTAGGAAGGGACGTTGAATAACCTGATGAGATTCCATTTAATAAATTACTAGATTCAGGATACCTCTTTTCTTTAAATTGCCATACCTTCCTTCTTGGGTGTCTTAGCGTAATTATTCCCATTACATATCTTCAAGTTGACCATGTGAAATAACTGAAAATTGTAAAAGAATGTTAGATTTTCCTGCCATTTGGGTCTTTCTGTGCTGCCTCTGTATTAATGTTTATCTGCTTTTACATTTTAAATCTTTTTTTTTTTTTTTTTTTTTTTGAGAGACAGAGCACCAGTGAGGGAGGGGCAGAGAGAGAGGGAAACACAGAATCTGAAGCAGTCTCCAGGCTCTGAGTGGGGCTCAAACTTCTGGACTGTGAGATCATGACCTGAGCCAAAGTTGGACGCTCAACCGACTGAACCACCTGGGCGCCCTGCTTTTTACATTTTAAAGGTAGCATTGGCACACCAATGCAAGAGAACTTCCTTCAGGAGGATAAGTGGTTAGATAAGTTTATTTTTTTTTTAACATTTATTCATTTTTGAGAGAGTATGAGTTGGAGAGGGGCAGAGAGCAAGGGAGACAGAATCCCAAGCAGGCTCCAGGCTCTGAGCTGTCAGCACAGAGCCTGACGCAGGGCTCTAACTCACGAACTGTGAAATCATGACCTGAGCTGAAATGGGGCACTTAACCAGCAGCCACCCAGGCACCCCTTGATACTTAAAATAGTAAACAGAGTTCAGTGATCAGAGAAGGGGATTGGTAGCCCAGAGGAAAACAGCTGAAGAGAAACCATACATTTCTAGGCCATCGCGATTTTTTTTAATGTTTAATGGAAAATGGAGGCGTAACATAATGCCTAAATGAGTTGTTGCTGCCTTTGTGTTTTGGGTTTAAAAACTATAAACCTGGGGCGCCTGGGTGGCTTAGTTGGTTAAGCATCCGACTTTTGCTTAGGTCATGATCTCACGGTTCGTGGGTTCGAGCCCCGCGTTGGGCTCTGTGCTGACTGCCAGCTCAGAGCCTGGAGCCTGTTTCAGTCTGTGACTCCCTCTCTCTCTGACCCTCCCCTGCTCACGCTGTCTCTCTGTCTCTCTCCTAGCAATAAATAAAACATTTAAAAATTAAAAAAAACTATAAACCTTCAGGGGTGCCTGGGTAGCTTAGTCAGTTAAGCATCCTTTGATTTTGGCTCAGGTCATATCATCAGGGTTCAGTTTGTGAAATTGAGCCGCAAGTCAGGCTGTGTGCTGATAGCACTGAGCCTACTTAGGATTTTCTCTCTCTCTGTTCCTTCTCTGCTTGTGCTGACTCTGAAAATAAACATTTAAGAAAATCTAAAAATTATAAATCTTCAGTCTTTGTAAGAGTGCATAAATAACTCATTAAACATGAAAGTCTTAAGGAGGAGCTATGACACTCAGCTGAACACACAACAGACTGAAAAGAACTGGCTTAGTAATAAGCTTGCTAGTTTGAAACGGGAAATGAGGGCCAAGATTACATAAATCTTTGTTCAGTGCCTCCCAGCAACATTTCAATGTTTACCCAAAGCCTCCAGCAGTGTTCTGCATAATTTATGGCATACATTAATATTGAGCATCAAGATGGGAAAACTCAGTCTCACCATCTTAAAGGCTATACAAAACCTCAAAATACAGAGATGACCTAGGCCCCCCCAGACAGATGAAGAGGCTGTTAAATTAGAATGTTCCTGGATAAGTCAAGAGTTGTTAGACTCTACTAATTAGAAAAATTAAAGGGCTTTTTTTACATATCCTGGAACTGTAAGAAGACCATAATTTTTTAAAACTGGGACATGAATTGTAGGTATTTATTTTAAACCATCAAGGCTCATATCTTACATGACATTTCCCAAGATCAAAAGCAAACGGAAATTTTGACATTATCTGTTCCTGCAATTTCAAGGGAATCACCAAGACATCATGACAGGTGGCCTGAATGGAGTAGTAATTTCACATCTACCTGAGTCATAGATGTAATGTGCTGAAATATGGAAACTAGGCATTGTACTTTAAAGATAAACTTACAACTTAGGGAGCTAAGATTTCAAAAAGGATTGATAGCTTGTAGATTTTGCTAATGCTGAACATTGGTAAGTAACCTTTACTTAAAGTCTTCAAGGTTTACTGTTGGGTGGCAATTAGAAGAAAATGATAGAGTAAGAAATAGCCATGCCTATTTATTATTAAGAAGTGGTTAATATCATTTATGAAAAACGGTTTTTTCTGAAAGTAAGACTTTAAAACCACAGAGAAAATAGAGGAGATGAGCTAGATAATTTTCTTCCGTGTTGGTGGAGTACAAGAACTTGCTGGAAATAATTTCAAGAACTCTGTATGTGTGAAAATAATTGTGTGGGTGTCTGAAAGCAGCTCTTAAAGCTACTTTCTTAAAAGTGTACTACCTCAGGTGCACCTTTTTTTTTTCCTGTATCAGACTATTAGGGAAAACCAAGAATAGATTATGAATGGGCTCGGTTGTATGTGGATTCAGTTAGCAGCTTTCCTCTGTTATTCTGTACATTACTGAATTTGTACTTCTTGGAAAATACATTCTTTTTTGCACATATGTTAAGTCAACCAAGGGTATTACTTAGGATATTTCTTTTTAATTCTGGAAGTTCCAGTTATCGAGAGGCTAGACATAGGTTTTTTCAGTACATGGTGAAGGTTCTCAGAGTTGATATTCTGAGAGCCACCATCTTATTCGAAGCTGAGAAAGCAACTTCCAAAGTATCTAATTTTCCTAGCCTATCCCAGTGGCTTTTCTTGATCCACATAAAAATCAAAGAAATCTTATCCTCGGGCCTCGAAGCTCATACTGATGACTCTTGAGTCAGGATTATATTTTATGATTTCTCTTCCCAAGCAGGTGATTCCTAGTGTGTTCCGGAAAATCTGGCATTGGGTCAAAAATGTATTTGTGGTCAAGAATTACAGAAATGGCCCTTCTGCTTTTACTTTCTTTACTAATAGATCATCCTGCTTGCTATTCCATCTCCTCACCCGCTTCAGCTCCTAACTCTACCTCTTGTAACTTTGCTAGCATCAGCATTCCTCCACTGTCCCTTCCATCACTACCTTAGGCAAGTCTTACTAGGTAAAGGATGGAATCAGATGGATTGTCTCTGGGGCCTTGAATCCAAGTAGAGCACCGAGAGGAACAGAGTGCGCCACCTCGCAGAGACTACATCTCAAGTCTGTCAGTCATTTCCTGTGCTTCACTGGTCATTTCATCTTGGGAGCTGCTCCTGGGTTAGGCCCACAAAGCTTATTTTTCAGTGTTCTCAGTTTCAAGTTCCCTTCTCTGGCTCCAGCAGAAGGCACTAACCCCATATTTTGCAGATTGTATACTTCGAGCCTCCTTTTCTTGGTCTGTAAAATGGGAATAATTGCTAGTGAGGACTGCCTGAAACTCAAGAAACAAAGACCTAGAGATGCGGTGAGGGGACTAATTTGCTTTTCTAAATAGTGTCCCTCTTGTTCTGGTTCTTTTTAAATCTCAGCATGGCCCTAAGAAAATGTGAAGTACTGCTAAAGAGCAGGGTAAGCCAACAGTAAAAAGCCTCTGGGTTTTATTTTTTTTTATTTTTTTTTAATGTTTTATTTATTTCTAGGAGAGAGAGAGACAGCATGAGCAGGGGAGGGTCAGAGAGAGAGGGAGTCACAGACTGAAACAGGCTCCAGGCTCCGAGCTGGCAGTCAGCACAGAGCCCAACGCGGGGCCCGAACCCACGAACCGTGAGATCATGACCTAAGCGAAAGTCAGACGCTTAACCGACTAAGCCACCCAGGCGCACCAAAAGCCTCTGGGTTTTAGAACAGCGCTGTTAGTTGGGTGATTGGGTGACCCAGGCAGTACAGAGTACCTAGTCTTAATCTTTCCCACAGCCCTCAGGGTGCAGGGACTATTATCTCCATTTTGCAGGGAAAAAACTGAAGCTTAAAACTTTAGCTTAAGGTAAAAATAAAAAACCCCAAATGTAAAAACATTTTCAGAAGGATTATGCAACTGAGGTGTGAGCATTTTTCGTTGAACTCTGGTTCGGGAGTTTGTGGGCACAGCCTGTCAAAGGTCTCCATAGCGCTTCTTAATACAATAGGGTTACTTTGTATTCTCAAACTATCAGGCTGGTGAAGGACTTGGACTCGGCAAAGGCACCAGTTCTTGTTTCAAAATTGTTGATTTGTGGACTCCTACTAAGCACCACAGTGCCCTGCCGGCAATTGAAATGTCAAAATTGGCTGAAACTGTGTCCAAGTCCGGATTTTTACTTAGGTTTTCAATTTCACCCTGGAGGCCCTAGGATGAGCAGATATTGCTCAGCCAGATACCTTTGTTGACTTTCTGAGGAATTAGTCTTTCTGGAACCTTGGAAGCTTCCCTTTGCTTAATGCTTTATAATCTCTTAGTGGGTACTTTGCCTTCTCCTAGCAAGAAAATTAAAAATGAGGGACAGGGATGCACCTGGCTGGTTCAATTGGTGGAGTGTGCAACTCCTGATCTTTGGGTTGTGAATTTGAGCCCTACGAGTGGAAAAAAATTATTTACAAATAAAATTTTTTTAAAAAATTTCAAAATGAGGGGTGGACCTCCTCTGTGGTGCCCTTTTTTCTTTTCTGGACCCCATTTCAATCTCCAGCCACTTTCCCATTCTGACCTTCTGATTTCTATTGCTTTTTCACATCTTACCAAAAGACGTGATCTCTGATCTCTGAGTATCAACTCAGAATCCAGTTTTTCTAACTTGATCTTGTGTGTCATTACTGCTAAGCTGTCCTTGCTGAGGTGAGGCGTCCTCTTCCAGGGACACCTTGTAGGAGCTTTCACTTGCCATCAGACCCCAGACTCGTAAGTCTAACTCCGTCCCCGCATCTGAGTGGGCTAACCCCCACTTCTCCTTTTTATCAACATCAGCACTACTGACGTTTCGGGCCAAATAATTGGGGGACCAGTGCCATCCTGTGCATTGTAGATGTTTAGTAACATCCCTGCTCCCCACCTCCTAGATGGCAGTTGTACAAACACACATGCATAGGCGCGCACGCGCGCGCGCGCACACACACACAGTTGCAATCCAAAATGGCTTCGGACACTGCCAATTATTACTGGGGGAGCAAAATTGCCCCTTTTGAGAGCTACTGCTTTAGATAAATATTTGAATTTATGGAGGTAAACATTTGAGCAAGCCCTCATTCAGCCAGTCAACATGAGCAAATCCTAGGCACTAGACATTCTAGGGCAAGGGACAGAAAACTTTTAAAATGGTTAAAATAGCCACCATTTATGAGTACTTGAGTTAAGCATTCTATTTATACGCCACATTTAATCCTTAAACTCTGAGAAGGAAGTACCCCTTTTACAGATGAGAAGACCATCTCAGATGCATGAACTGCACAGACGGTAGAACCGGCATTCACTCGGGCTGGTGGGGGTCTGAGGACCTCCTTCACCCCTGCTCTGTGCTAGTATCTTGCCCTTGAGCAGTGTATATTCCAATTGGGTCACCACAGTTGTATTCCTAAGCCTCACTCTCCCACTTCTTCATAAAGCCTTCTCTTGCACTTCCCAGGGACTGAGAGCTCTCTCCGCTTCACTCGTCACCCCGGCTAGGCTGTCCATAAGCCTGGTGGCTGCACCAAGTCCCCTCAAAAACTATTTTAGTCAAAGACACTAAGCTGTTTGTGGAGCAAACAATGAAGGATTAAGCTGCCTAAAACTTGGGTGCCAAGATCTTATTCGAAAAGTTAGGCCATTTGTACCTTTCTGAGAAGCCTAATTTTTCTGCATTATCCATTTAACCATGGTTCCACGAACGAAGCAGGTCTTCAGAACATCACTTCCAGCCCGTGGGAGGGGGTGGGGGTGCTATCATACTCTTGCAGGGCTCCATGAGACATCCTTAGGTAGTTCACTCTTCATTCGCCAAAGATGGAAAAAGCCACCTACCTGTGTGTCCTTGGGCCCTTTTGCCAAATCTATATTCAGTGTCATTGGCAGTCTGTGCAGCGCACCAAGCATTTGGGGCTAATCTTGGTGGGCGCCCTCATCCTCTAGGGCTGGACATGAACACTGGTTTGCTCCCTGGTGGACCAGTCACTATGTCACTCGGATCTTGAAGAAATCACTGGCTCATCTACAAAGGGACCAGAACCCTGTGATGAGGGAGCATGCCCCGGACCTATCCAGCTCAAGAGCAAGCACACCCTTGAGCCCACACTGCTTAATTTCATCTGAACATTAGAGTCACCAGGGAGTCCTTCTAGAAGCACTGATGCCTGACCCCACCCTGGAGGTCCTGGCTCAGTCAGTGTGGGAAGGGGGGTGGCCAGGAAGGCCTGTGTGTGCTGAGGAGGTGGGGCGGTGGAGGGGCTAAACTCTCCAAAACCAGACTTGTGCGTTACTGCTTTAAGCTCTAAGTCCAACATTTCTTTGAAGACTTGTGTATTTAATCTTGATGGTGAGCAATTTGCATTTCCAAAACAACATCCAAATTTGATATTAAAATTCCCCACATGTGCTTCTAACAGTAAAATCGATACGCCTAAGTGCTTATCACATACTACATACCCCGGGCGTCAGTGCTGTCTGTCGTGGCAGGTGGAATTGAGATCTTTAAGAACACTTGGTGCTCTTGCTGTCTACAAAACCACATCATGGGAAGATGTCCTCTGGCTTCACAACAGATGATGATTTTCCTCGGGCTTCTGGGAACCCCTTTCTCACTGGAATCAGTGCCTGGATTTCCCCAGGGTCAGGTCCTTCAACGGCTTCATAGGCTGCAGTTGCTTCTAAACACAAAAGAGGAACAAACAGCTCTGTACTTGAGTAACGTTCTATTTTGATCAAGAAAGATCGGCATAAACGGGGGAGGACCCTGACAGCACCGCCCGGGACATGGAAGCCCAAGCCAGGGGAAGAATCCTCTTCAGACCCAGGGGCTTCAGGTCTCTCACTTCAGTGCCTCACTCTTTTCTTGACTTCATCCCAGAAAGAGTTCCTTTATATGACTGTATTTGATGCCTCTGCCAATCCTATGACGTAGCGGATTTCCCCCCATTTTGCTGATGAGGGGGGAGATGAGGCTCAGAGAGTTTGTCAGAACTGAAAACCAGGAGACTCAGAGCCAGAACGAAGACTGTGGAGGCTGAGTCCATGCTGCCCATTTGCCTGGAATGGTCTCCCTCAGTGCCAGCCTGCAACCTGCCTTTACTCAAAACGTTTCAGCATTTAAAGCTCTGAATTCATAGTTTATATTAACTATGGTCACGCAGAGTCCCCCCACCCCAGGTGTCAGGTACTTCATTCATAAAAATACCCGTCTATCCCATGGGGCTCATAACCATCAGGCTCTCCTAGACATTGGCGTACCTTAATTCTACATTACTGAGCACCTACCACAGGCAGGCACTGCACCGGGGTTTACACCCACTATCCTATTATCTGCAAGGCCAGCCTGACCCCTGTAAACTGGTACTACACAGCATGGTGCCTCTTTGAGGTTGGACTTGATCCCACATTGCTGCCTCCCCTCCTCCCATGACACCCTGGGGGCCTGTAGAGGACTCCAGTCCTGACCAGTGCATGAGTGCGGAGCTAAGGACCAGCACTACTCACAAGGAGAGCGGTGGCGCTGTAGCCTTCAGCTTCCAGAATGGACCCAGGCAGGGGGCTGGCCACATGGAGGGGTCAGCATGCAAGGCACCCCACCAAACCCTCTGTGAGTTTAGAGTGGGACCTGCGTATCATTTCACAAAGGGGAAGGAGTCAGGAGGAGGGGCAGAATGTATTAATTCTGACAACGACCAGAAAAGAAGATCAGAGAAAAAGGGGACCTTCAGCCCAGCAGTCCAGGTACTTGACTAAAGGGACCAATAACGATAGTACAGCTCCATCAAGTTTCTGGCCTTGGATGGGGTAATGACACCGGGGTAAGGACAGGATGATGACCGGTCCTGCTGGCAGCTGGACCTGGCCCGGCAGAGGGATGGGGCTCTGGGGGCGGCAGCTGAAAACTCCGGGCCAGGATGAATCCTCAGGAAGTGCTTCCTCCCCCTCCTCTTTCCCACTCCTTCCCAGGCCTCTCCTTGCTACCAGCCACCCTCCATCCTTCCCTCCCACTAACATTTGTCAGCTGGGCCCAGCATTTGGCCTGGGGTAACAGACACATAAAACAGACTCTGTCCTTGGCTAGCTGGGTCCTCTCCTCCCACTCAGATCTCCCCTGGGGTTTAGGAAACAGAACTTCGGTGCATTCTTCTAATGCTGATTGAATTCCTTCCTTCTGGGCAGCTTTGTGTGCCATTGGCACAAATGGGAAAAAGAGCAGGAAGGGTTTAAAATAGCACACAACTGGCCAATTTGTACTACCAGCACGGGCTAGCTATTCTAAACAAGAAAATCCAGGTGATGCAATTTGTTGCAACTGTCTTTGGCACGGGCGCCAGTGTGGGTTTGCATTTTTAAGAGAACACGTGTCTGTTAGTGGAATGGAAATAAACACATGAAGTGCAGATTCTGTTGCAGGCCCCGGGACTGTTGTAGGGTGTGGTTGTGCTTCAGACTGCAGTGTGTTTTGGTGTCCAGATAAAATGTGGCTGTCATCCACTCCCGGCCTCAGGCCCCCTCAGGTGACTTGTGGGCATCAGGTGCTGTTGGAATCAGCTATTTCTAGGAACCGGAAACTGAGACGGCCATAAAAGGAAGTCACTTCCTGGAGTGTTTCTTAAAGGCATGTGAGACAATCTAGACATAGCTACCTTGGCCAGAATCGCCCCTCCCCCCTTTTAAATGTTTATTTATTTTTAAGAGAGAGTACACAGGAGAGACAGACTGTGAGTGGGAGAAGGGCAGAGTGTGAGGGAGACAAAAGAATCTGAAGTAGGCTCCAGGCTCTGAGCTGTCAGCAACAGAACCTGACATGGAGCTTCGAACTCAGACTGCGAGATCATGACCTGAGCCAGAGTCTGATGCCTAACTGACTGAGCCACCCAGGCGCATGTCCTGATTGCAAATACACTCTTTACTGTAGACCCATGTCATTCATGGAGAGTTCCTCCCACGACTTTTGAGAAGGCCAATGTCATGAATACAGAGCATTTATTTGCAAAGGAAGTTTTTAATCACTTTACTAGTTACTACGTCTGTTATAACAAGAAGAGAACTGTGAGCTATCCTGAGACAAGGATGTTTGGCCATCTGATGGGGGGGCATGGGGCAAGCTGAGGGCAAAGTACAGGCTAACAGCATTCCCCTCCCACCCCCCCAAGAACAAAGGAAAGGAAAGGAAACAAATGGTTAACCGATAGCGATCACAGTCCTGCGATCACAGTCCTGCAGGACGACTGTGAGTCTCCATCAGTTTACAAATTACAAGAAAGAGAATCTTATCAATAGCCTAATCTCCAAAACCTATAGACTCCGTTTTCTGGAGCCCCTAAGGATCACCGTCCCCTCCACAGGGACATGGGGAAAAAAGGCAAGACGGAAACGGCAGGTAAAATTAAATTTCCTTAAAACCCGCAGCCCATTGACAAATACTAGAGGCAAATACAGAGTAGAACATTTCTCCAGGAACCCCCTACTGTCCTAATGTCAATGCCTTACTACAGGGAAAACCACCTCAGCTTCACGATAGCAAAGCGTCAGGTATCTTAGGAGTCCTCTTTGGGATATCTGGAGGCCTCCCTTTTGACTTTACGTGCTCAACTCCACAGTATAAAAACCGGCCATTCTTCACACCCCAGCGCAGCCCTTCCTAACAACAGTCCTGTCCCCGTGCTTTAATAAAATCGCCTTTTTGCACCAAAGATGTCTTCAAGAAATCTTTCTTGGTCGTCGGCTCGCCCCCCCCTCCCCAAAACTTCATCACATCCACCAAATACATTCCATTGCAACTGAGTTCTGTACATCAGCAAAATGACAAGTATACAGTCAGGGGCCCTCTGGGTGGCTTGGAAAGGACTGAATCTCAATCGCACAAATGCCCAGGACCTATAACAGTCGTGTTGTCAAATCAAGGATCTTGACTTGGGATGGATGAGAACAGATCACTAGAACTGCAGTCACCTTTGTTCCCCTTGAAAGGAAGACATGCACCTTATCAGGATGCTCTCAAATTGGCTGATCTTTGCAACTGAGTGATGCTTTAGATCTCAAAGCATTTCACAGCTATTATCTTCTGTTTGTGGCCAAGAGGGCAGATTTTGAAAGGCTGAGAAAAGTACCAGGACATGAAGAGCCTTTCTGCTCAGAACACATAATTAGTAGTTAGTTGAAGCTGGAATTAGAAACTCCAGTCAGTCTTCTCTTTTATATCTTGCTGCCTCTTTGTTACCTGGATCTAATTTTCCCCACACCTTCTCTGGCAAAAAGTCAACCAGAGGGAGCCACCTGCCGCAGATAGGTGCCTAAATTCCACCATTATGAGCTCCATCTCTCTTGCTTAAGACACTAGTCGAAGTTCTAAGTCAGGGATTGGCACACTTTTCCCGTGAAGGGCCCGATAATAAATACTTCAGGTTTTGCAGCCATATGTTCTCTGTCGCAACTCCTGAACCCTACCATTGCAGCGTGCAAGGAGCTGCAGACTACATAGCAAATGAACGAATCACTATTTATGGACACTGACGTTTGAGTTTTATGATTTTCACATGTCACAAAATATTTTTTTAAAAGAACTTCACACCATTGAAAGGCGTGAAAACGCGTCTTAGCTCAGAGGCCGTGCAAAAACAGGCAGAGGACCAGAGCTTTGCTCTAGGGGTCAGTGGCTGTACTTTGCAGGTAAAGGCTCAGGTGAAAGCATTGGGTGGGGAGACAACCTAGCACCCCAGGCAGGGGGACGCAGACAAGCCAGTGCCGTCTCTGAAGTCCCATGGGCCCATCTAGAAGGAAGCGGCTGCCCCTGGGCCACCTGGGCAGCCACTGTGTCTGGGGCAGTCCCTGGAGCCTCTTGGGCCTCTCGAGAACTGTGGCTTTAACACTGGCGGCCACTGGCCAGCCGAGGGTGAGCCAGCTGCGTCTCCCCCACTGCGGGACACAGCTGCACCAATATTCAGCTGCTTTTTCCTGCTACATCCATCTGCGGGGATCCTTGCCTCGCCATAATGAGGCTGAAAGGTCAGATTGCTCCCTGGTGCTGTGAGGTTTGAAGGGTTTTGTCATTGATTTGTTCTTTTTAAAATATAAAAAGCTGTTTGAGGAGGAGGCTGCCCAGATGTAGACTGGCACTTCCAAGGCCACATGGTAGATACTGGGTATCAGATGCTGTTGTCCTAAAAGCATGTCATCTTATGAGCTCATTTGAGTCTCCTAAGTGGACTGAATGAGATGTAATGATCACCATTTTACAGATGGGAAAACTGAGACTCGGAGCATTAAAATGACTTTCCCAAGGCAGAGCAGGGGAGCAAGGTTTAACATCCAGGCCCGAGTCCAAAGCCCAGCCTCCGTGGTTGTCAGCACACAGGATGCCTCGAGGGGTAAGGTGTGCAGAGAAGGGCTCTTGCAAGGATGGTTAGCCTCACACCGCCTCAGAACAAGGAGGAAGCTGAGGCTGGAGAACCCCTCCTGCCTCCGTCCTCCCCCTTGGTCTCACTGTGAGCCCGTCACCAGCCCCTCTGTGGTTCTTCTGCCGCTTTGCCTGGGGGCAGAAATGGGCTTCCATCAACTGGCAGTTCCCACTGCCCGTCCCCCTTTACCGCCATCCCCCAGCTGCACAGTCACCGTCGCTAGGGAGCCCCAAGGCCCTTCTGCAGGAATAGCCCTCCCAGAGAGGCGTTTATTGCTATTTGTTCTTATACACTTATTAGTTTATTGTCTAACTTGCATTCAGCACTCAAGATTTCTGTGTGCGCGGAGGAAGGAATCAGTTAATGTGTCTCACCTTCAGATGCCCTGGAACCTGGGATAAGATCCTCCAAGTTTAGGGGCACCTGGGCGGCTCAGTTAGTTAAGCGTCAGACTCCCGATTTTGGCTCAGGTCATGATCTCATGGTTTGTGTGTTCGAGCCCCACACTGGGCTCTATGATGACAGTGTGGAGCCTGCTTGGGATTCTGTCCCTCTCCTTCTCTCTCTGCCCCTCCCCTGCTCGTTCTCACTCTGTCTCTCAAAAATAAGTAAAACTAAACTTAAAAAAAAAAAGATCCTCCAAGTTTAGCTTTCAGTGCAGTAACCCACAAAGGTTTTTCAAATTTAGTGAAATTAAATCAACATGTAATAAGGTTGCAAAGGGAGCATCCAAAGGGCCTGGCACTTTGTACACACTCGCCTCATCCCCTGACCATCCACAGTGGGTGCTGTCCTTACCCATGGCTCTGTGCAAGGAGTGGTGGTAAGGATTTGGACCCCAGGTCTGGGAGGACCCCACACCGTCCTCCCCCCCCCCACCCCAGTTCTCACTGGCTCCTTACAAGCATTTAGTTGCGGGTAAAGGAGGCTCCATAATTAACTCTAAAGGCAAAGCTTGGGCCCATGAGGAAGGAAGGAGCCCCGGGGGCCCCCCATGCCTACCCTCTACTCTCGGAGGTAAGCGCCAGGCACTGGCCCCACTGGGGGCTGGGCCTCTCCCTGCATGCTGTGTGTCTGGGGCTGGAATTCCAATACTCTTCACCGGCAGCCAGCATAGGCAGGTGCAGAAAACTGGTCTGACAGTAGGCCTTCCCTGAAGCACACAGCCCGTGGATGGAGGTGATGGGGGCCCAGCGTAAGGGACACAGACTCGTTACCACCCAGCCCGGGCTAGCCATCCCCTGCCGTGCCAACTACACCCCTGGGTGTGTTACTGCTTCTGGTTTTCAAGAGACCCATATAAAAATGCTGAAAGGACGGGAGGGGAGAAAGAAAGAAAGGGAGGGAAGAAAGAAAGAAAGGGAGGGAAGAAAGAAAGAAAGGGAGGGAAGAAAGAAAGAAAGGGAGGGAAGAAAGAAAGAAAGGGAGGGAAGAAAGGGAAGGGAGGGAAGAAAGGGAAGGGAGGGGGAAAGGGGAAGGGGAAGGGAAGAAAGAAAGAAAGAAAAACCGGATGTGACTACTTATGGGAGGGAGCCCAGGGCAGGGGGAGGTGGAGAAAACCACCACAGGGTGCTGGGCCGGGACCTCCGCACCGTCCCCGGCCTGCTTGCGGGCGAGTGTGGGGGACAGGAGCAGTCTCCCCAGTGCGACCCCGGCTTCCTCCTCCCTCCCCTCGCCCAGCCCCTGGGTGGCCATTCCCCAGCGGCGATTCAGTTCCTCCACCAATACCCCCCTTTACAGAAGGCAGCAAGAGAATGAAAAACAAGATTTGTTTTGTTCCGTGGCACATAATTTACCTTATCGAGGATTCGAAGTCCAAAGCCAGCGAGGGGCCGTGCAGGGAAGCCAGCCGATCTCTGCAACAGCGCGGCCGGAGAGCGCCCAGCGCGGCGTCCTCAGGTGAGGCCAGTAGGTGGGCTCTAAGCCCCTACCCCCCTACCCCTGCCCCAGGCGGCCAACACTCCCTTTAGCCTTGTTTCTAGCTCCTCCCTCTGTGGGCGTGGCTGCAAAGCCAGGCCTCCCGCTGAGGAATCTGTGCCGGTGGGTGACTTCCAGGCCCTGTGGCCGGCTGGAGGGGGTGGATGTCGCTCGTCTTCGCGGTGGGGAAGAAGGCTGGGCGGCAGAGGTGGGCCTCCCTCACCTCCAGCCTGCTTGCCCGCGGGCTGGGCTCGTTCCTACAGACCCAATGGGCTCCTGATAAGTCAGCACCACCTGGGGACCCGTTAGGCGCTCAGGTGCACCGGCCGCACCCGAAGGGCCTCAATCCCAGACTGTGCAGGTGGGCCGGGCGCCCTGGGTTTTAACGAGCCTCCTGGGAATGCTGAAGCGCTGAAAGTTTGAAAAACCAGATCCCCTGCCCTCCGGTGTGTGTGCTGCCCGCCCACCCTCACCTGGGGGACAAAGTGCCGTTCCCGCCTCCACACAAGTTCTGCCGATGTATCCTATTTTATGCGTTATACCTACGTACATCTTCCTATTTTATGTACAATGTAAAACATCCAAGAAAAGTTTTAAAAAGGTGAAATCAACAGTTGTGTGTGGTTTTTTAAAATTTTTTATTTATTTCTAGGAAAGAGAGAGAGCATGAGCAGGGGAGGGTCAGAGAGAGAGGGCGTCACAGACTGAAACAGGCTCCAGGCTCCGAGCTGGCAGTCAGCACAGAGCCCGACGCGGGGCTCGAACCCACGAACTGGAGATCATGACCTAAGCGAAAGTCGGACGCTTAACCGACTAAGCCACCCAGGCGCCCCTAACAGTTGTGTTTTAAGTGTCTCCTTATCCCCTCACGGTGCGCTCTAAGTCAGGCAACAGCATGAACGATGGTGGACGTAAAGTCACGTCTCATTCCGGCTTCCGGACAGTTTCGATTGAGGGCATCTCTTAGATCAGCCGAAGACCCCGCGGTTTTTACCTCCCGACGGTTGCCCGGCCCGGCAGCCTGTCCCGGCTCAGGACTCCGCGCCCTCGGGACACCTCGGGGGCTGGAGGGCGTCAGCGCTCGGCGTTAATAACGCCGCGCAGCCTTCCCTCTCACTGAAGGCAAACGTTACCGTCAGCACACAGCGTTGTCTCCCCTCCGCCCCACGCAGGGGAGGCTCGGTTCACCCGCCCCGGACTGAGCACGCCGCTCCTCTTGCCCGAAAAGCCCCCACGGAGGCCCCTGAAGAGACGTCGTCAGTCAAGCGGACCTGGCGCGGGCCGTGCGGGCCACTGAAGGGAGGCTCGGCCGGGTGGCCCTCAGGGGCCCCCTCCCCCTTCCCTCCGTGACCCGCGCTCTCGGACTCCGCTCCCGCCGGGCGTCCGCACTCGGGAGCGGGGGGGGGCTCGGCCAGCCCTCCGGACACGCCGCCTCCGCGCCGCCACAGGGTCACAGGGTCACAGGGCGGGCGGGGAGACGGGGGCTCTCCCCGGGGGCAAGGTGGGGCTGCGGCCTCCCGGCTTCTCGGAGGCGCTTCTGGAATCTCATTTCCTGTCACCATCCCCGGGCAGGTGTTTCTGTTTTTAAATACGTCTCCGGCTGCTATTCCTGGTGCGAGGCGCTAGTTTCTCCCAAGGACCGAACTGCTAGGTGTTTCCCCTGGTGGCGGCACAGCCAGCAGCCGGTCCCCAGCCCGTGTGGCAGAGGCCCCTCCCCGGGGACGCGCCACCGACAGCTGCGGTGGGGGGTCCGGTGGAGCCGGGAGCACTCCCTTGGGCGGTTATGAGGCCCTTTGGGTTTTCGTTGCGTGGCACACATAACAGGCCCCGGCCCCACCCAGGACAAGCAAAATAAAAACAAGTCGGGGCCATGCACCTTGGGGGGACCCGGGCCCCAGCGCTTTAGAGGAGTTGGGGCCCAAACCCGGCTCAGAGGGAAGCGGGCAGAGAGCCGCTCACATGAAAGCCAGAACCACGAATCCAGCGATCTTTAAATTGGGGTCTGCAAACAGCCTGAGAATCACCAGACGCATTCCAGAGGGCCCGGGCCGCTCTGTGAGACCTGTAATTTTCATGTGAAGGGAAAAATCTGAAAAACTAATGTAAACATGTTCCACATCACATGAAAGATCATCTCATAAGTGTCTCTAGAGATTTCAGAGGCACATGGTAGTTTTAAAAAGAATGGCGAGAGGCCTCCATCCCTGAACACAGTGCTCTGTGCACGCGGGATGTTTGCAGTTCTTCCAGAGGAGGAAACATACGGAGTAACTGCTTCATCTCACCACAAAAGTGGTGTCACCAAGCGCGGGGTTGGGTGTTTGGTTCAGAAAATAACATGGCAGGTCGTATTCAAGAAAGCTGCTCCCTTGAGATTCAATGGTGTAGGGATTTGCTGCATTTCATTCCCACTCTGGTTTTGGTTTTAGAGGTACGCCAGGGCTATTACGGAGTTCAAATAATGTTGTGTTCAGGGCAATTTACATAATAGAAGTAAAATAATTTGTCATCCCTGGGAGATCATTAGACTTCTGGTTTCCTTTTTTAATTAATTTATTTTTAAATATTTATTTATTTGGGGGAGAACAATGAGAGGGAGACAGAGGATCGGACATGGGCTCCTCTGCTGACCATCTGCCAGCAGGGAGCCCAGTGTGGGGCTGAAACTCACCAACTGCAAGATCATGACCTGAGCCGAAGTCAGACACTCAACCAACTGAGCTACCCAGGCGCCCTTGGTTTCCTTTTTTAAAAGAGGTGAATAAATAAATAAATAAAAGAGGTTTATAAATGACTCGGATTTTAAGATTATCACATTGGTGTTTGAATTAGATGTCCAGAATTATCTAGAATGTAGGTTTATGCGGGAGCAGCGTTTTAGGGTTTAGGACTAGCAATGACGGACGTGTGGGAGGCATCGCATCACTTGTGTGTTTACTAGGAGCTGAGCTGAAGCAACTGAAATCTTAGTTTCTAGTGCTTTGTGGTCAATAAGTAAAAAGTGAATGTCATGCATGTGCCCTTGCCTAAAGGTGACCATGTGCGTGTACACACACACACACACACACACACAGGCTCCTGCAGTCAGCCCCCCCCCCCGCCCCCCGGAAGCCCTGGCTGGGTGAGGTGTCTCACCTCCCACTCCCCCTCCTCTCAGGGACACTGGAGCTTCACGTGCTTGCCGGCCGCCCTCGCCAGGTCGTTGGGCCTCTGGGTTAGGTCCGGTTGTGCTGACCCTGAGGGCAAGAACCAGAGCTCTGAGTGGGTCATTCTCAGCCTCCCCGAGAGCCCCAGCGTTCACAGGAGCAGAACAAGAACCACAGGCAGTGCAAGAGGTTTAGAAGCGGTAGGTTCGCGCAAGTCATGAACAGCCCGTGAGGCGGCAAGGTGTCCCCACTACCTGAGATGTGGGGACCCCACCAAGGAGCAAATCCAATCCACAGTCTTTCTGGTGCCTCTGGCGGAGCCAAGAACGCCGGTGCCAGCACCCCTCAGGATGGAAACCCCAGAGGTCTGGGCTCTCTGCCTTTGGAGAGAAGCCTGCTAGAGCCTTCTCATTTGGAAGGGGGCTGTGGTTAGGGGGATGGGATAGGCCTGGCCGACAGAGCACACACGGACAGAGCAGGCGAAGCACCTGGAAGTGGTTTTCCAGAAAGCCTGATACCACAGGCCCAGGTTGGGTGGGGGGAGTTACCAGGGAGGACAGGGGTTCTTACTGTCACCTCTGTCACCTGAGAGTATTCACCCCAGGGCACTGATTGCAAAGCACCACAGAGAGATGGGGGGGGAGAGGCTTACACAACAGGAAGTTATTTCCTCCCAGTCCTAGAAGCTGGGAGTCCGAGACCAAGGTGCTGGCAGGTTTGAGTCTCCTGAGGCCTCTCCTCAGCCCACACATGGCAGCCTTCTCTCTGTGTCCTCACACGGCCTTTGCTCAGGGCGAGCTCATCTCTGGGTCTCTCCCTCCTCATGGAAGGCCACCAGTCCTACTGGATTAAGGACCACATGTACAACCTCATTTAACCCTAGCTACTTCTTTAAAAGCCCCATCCCCAACTACTGACCCATTCTGAGGAATTGGGGATCAGGACTTCCACGTGGGAATCTGGGGGAGATTGAGTTCCGTCCACAGCACCGTGCAAGGCGTGCAGATCCCAGCCCCGCACCGTGCCGTCGCCAGCAAGGGTCATGCAGAGCCCCCTACAACCCCCACAATGCCCGCGTCGTTCAGATTCATGAGACGACGGCGCACCAGCTCCAGGAACGCCATGTCTCAGCCCCCCTCAGCCCCTGGCAAGGATGCGCAGACTCTGACCTTTGGCTCAGACTCTGGTTTTTGAACCCGCACTGAGCCCTTATTGCAGCCATCTTTGAGAACGTGCAACAAAGACACTATTTTCGTGTTGACCCATAGAGGCTGGGTAGGCCCCGGTGGCCCTGGGCCCTGGGCACACATCCCAAGCCTGCTCAGGTCAGCACAGGCCACCTCAGGTGCCCTTGTGGCTTCTGTCTACTCAGACAGGCAGTTCGTCCGGCTCCCAGGGAGGGCCGTCACACACACCACCCTTACAACAGCACGTGCTGGGCCTGTGCGTCACCTTTCACAGACACCACTGACACTAAAGAGTGACAGACTAATCTGTTGGCAGCAATACCCGCCTCCAGACCTGCTCAATGGTCTTCATCAACTAGACTGTAGTTAACTGTTCTCAGTTTCCACTGCCTTTAATGACAGAACAGGTAAATCAGACCAGTTGTTCCACCGGGGACAACGAGAAAAGCTGGATCAAATATATAAATTGTTAAAGGCATATGAGAGCTATCATGAGACTGAAAAATTACTGGACCAATATCTCATGGAGGGCGGAAACTCAGGTAGGTGAGGCAGTTGTGCGGAGCCCGGGCGTGTTTGCTGATACACACAGGAGAGCAGGTAGGAGACTGAGCCTCTTTCTAAAGCTTCATAGGCTGCTGGGCAGGCACACGTAGCTATAGTAGCATGAATATCAGAAATGAATAAATGGCATTAAGATTCTTCTAAGGTACTCATAAGTATCATTTCTTTTAGAAACCTGAAAACTCAAAAAGCTATTGTAATTTCCAAATTTGCCACCAAAAACTATACTTTGTGAAAAGTATAACTACCAACTAAGAGAGGAAATAATGAAATGACTTAAAAAGAATTAGGATGGCTCAGTCAGTTGAGTGTCTGACTCTCGACTTCAGTTCAGGTCATGATCCCAGGGTGGTGAAATTGCACCCTGCGTTGGGCTCCGAGCTAGGCATGGAGGCTGCTTGGGATTCTCTTTCTCTCCCTCTGCACCTCCCCCCACTCATGTGCATGTGTCTGTGCTCTCTCTCTCCCTCTCTCTCTCTCTCTCTCTCAAAAATAAAAAAATAGGGGTGGGAGTGGGGTAAATGGTGATGGGCATTAAGGAGGGCACTTGTTGGGGTGAGCACTGGATGTCCTATGCAAGTGATGAATCACTGAAATCTACTCCTGAAGCCACGGATATGCAGTTTGTTAACTAACCTGAGAATAAATAAAATTAAATAATAAAAAAATAAAAAATAAAAATACTTAAATAAAACAAAACAGGCAAGAAAGAAAAGAGAAGAAAACTTAGACTGGGACAAAGAGAAAATAAATAATAACATTTGCACCCAAGTGAGTTAGTAATTAAATTAAAATGTAAATAGACTACATGCTCCAGTTAAAAGCTAATCTGGCTTGATAAAAATAAAACCCAACTATAAGCTGATTATAAGAAGCACACCTAAAATAAAAAGATAGAGAAAGGTTAAAAGTACGGAAAAACATACAGCAATTAAACACCTAAAGGAAGTCGGAGTAGACATTAATATTGAGGGGAAAATAATTTTGGGGGCACCAGGCTGGCTGGGTCTGTGGAATGTCCAACTCTTGATCTTGGGGTCATGAGTTCGAGCCCCATGTTGGGTGGAGAGACTGCTTAAAATTAAAATCTTTAAAAAGAACAAAAAAAGATTTAAAATCAAGAAGCAGTACTAGAGGTAAAGAGGTATTTTGTAGCAATAAAAAATTTGAGTCATCAGAAAGATCTAGCAGATCTAAATTCATATGTGTGTAATAAAATAGCTTCAAAATGTAAAAAGCAAAATGTTGATGACCAAAACAGAAAAAAATAGGCAAATAAAATAGGCAGATCTATCAGTATTCTTAGGAGATAGTAACAGATTTCTCCCAGGAACTTGGGGAAACAAAAAGTCTAACAGAACTGAAAGGACACACCACTTAATTGACCCCAAATGACGAATACCAAGACGTATTCTAGTAAAATATTGGTTGTTAAAAATAAAAGGGAGAAACATCTTTTGTACATCTAGGCAAAAAGACCAAGTAACTCATAAGAAAAAGAAAATTCGATTGTTGAAAAAACACTTTGACAGCAACATTTAATGCCAGAAGAAAATGGGTTAGATATTTAAGATACTCAAGGAAAGAAAATGAAAGCCAAGCAATTTTTTTATCTAGCCAAGTTGGTTCTTAAATGTAAATATTACAATAACAACATGCAAAAATGCAGAGAATGTGGGCTCTATAGCCCTTGCTTAGGAAACTACTAGAGGATGAAGTGTAGATAACGAAATGACAGCTGTGTGCGTGTGTGTGTGCGCATGTGTAAATAAAGACTGCATGGGGGGCACCTGGGTGGCTCAGTCGTCTGACTTTGGCTCAGGTCATGATCTCATGGTTCATGATTTCAAGCCCCACATCGGGCTAGCTGCTATCAGCACAGAGCTTGCTTCAGATTCTCTGTACCTCCCTCTCTCCACCCCACTGCCCCTCAAAAATAAACATTTAAAAAAATTAAAACAAAGACTGCATGAAGAGTATAAAAGAGAAAACATGTATTAATGCTCCAAAAAGAAGATGAGGAAGGGGTGGAATGGAGTGAGTATACTCACACAAAGTAATCTTTTTTTTTAAAGGTGAGTATTTTATTTTACTTATGTTTTTAAGTTTATTTATTTTGAAAGAGAGAGTGCACTCTGGCATGCAAGCAGGGGAGGGGCAGAGAGAGAGAATCCCAAGCAGCACAGAGCCGGATTCGGGCCTTGATCTCACAAACTGTGAAATCAAGACTTGGGCCAAAATCGAGTTGGAAGCTTAACCGACTGAGCCACCCAGCCGCCCCATGCACAAAGTACTCTTTTCAGCTATTTTCAGTAACCAGATTTTGAAAGTAGGGCATTACTTCCCACTGAAAGAAACCAATGCCTCAAGGAAAAATGTCTGGGACAAGAATTGTATGAGTATAGAATATCTTGTCATAAGGGATGGAAAAGAAGCTATGAGAGACACAAGAGCCAACTGTACAACCACTCTAGAAAACAGTATGGAGCTTCCTCAGAAAGTTAAAAGCAGAATGACCCTACGACGCAGCAATTGCACTACTAGGTATTTATCCAAAGGATACAAAAAGACTGATTCGAAGGGGCACATGCGCCCCGATGTTTACAGCAACATTATTAACAATAGCCAAATTATGGAAAGAGACCAAATGTCCATCGACTGATGACGGATAAAGATGATGTGCTGTATATATACACACTCACACACACACACACACACACACACACACACACACACACACTGGAATATTACTTGGCCATCAAAAAGAATGAAACCTTGCCATTTGCAATGATGTGGATGGAGCTAGAGTGTACTATTCTGAGCAAAATAAGTCAGTCAGAGAAAGACAAATACCATATGATCTCACTCATATGTTGACTTTAAGAAACGAAACAGATGAACATAGAGGAAAGGGGAAAAAAGAGAGAGGGGGAGGCAAACCATAAGAGACTCTTCACTATAGAAAACAAACTGAGGGTGGCTGGAGGGGAGATTGGTGGGAGATGGGCTGGATGGGTGATGCGTTCTCAAGGGGGCACTTGGTGTGATGAACACTGGGTGTTGTATGTAAGTGATGAATCACAATGAACCCTATACCTGGAACCAATCTGACCATATATGTTAATTAACTGGAATGTAAATACAGAATTGAAAAACAAAGACACAGGAGCCAAGTAGAATTGGCCAAATGTGGGACAATGTGAGTATCAAGAGCAATTACTGAAATGGATGAAACATGAAACACATCACCCAGTTCCTCTTCTCTGTGCTTGTCCTGTATCAGCCCTTGAACAACACAGGTTTGGACTGTGCAGTCCACTTACATGCAAATTCTTTCCTGATAGATACACTACACTTCTGTAAATACATTTCTGCTTCCTTAGGAGTTTCTTCATAATAATTTCCTTTTCTCTAGCTTACTTTATTGTAAGAATATAACCTATAATACGTACAACATACAAAATACATTCATCAACTGTTTATGTTCT
Organism: Hyaena hyaena; assembly: GCF_003009895.1. Taxonomy (NCBI): domain Eukaryota; kingdom Metazoa; phylum Chordata; class Mammalia; order Carnivora; family Hyaenidae; genus Hyaena; species Hyaena hyaena. Next base: position 215,338 of record NW_024080666.1, read on the forward strand.
CGGTAAGACTTCCAGCCAACAGTAGGCTCTTTGTAGTTTAGTTTCCAGGGAGTCAAAAGTTATATGTGGACTTTTCACTACACAGGGTGTTAGCACCCCTAAGCCCTGCATTGTTCAAGGAGCAACTGTATATATTTTTTCTTTTTTCATCCCACATAAGCAAACAAATGAACATTCCCCAGATTTGGGGAGCTCTCAATGGACAAGTCCACATTAGGCACCTCTGAGAAGCAGAGAAACACAAACCATACCACAGGCCCCACACTACCTGTTAGAGTTGGGGGGTAACAGGGTAGGAAGGAGGGAGTTGGAGATTTAAGGATAAGGTCGTACACAGGAGCAAGATGCACCTTCTTCATTTTTTTTTTTTTTGCCTCCTTGCCTTGTTTTTGTTTTATAATATACTGAGTTGGTTCAAAGGGCTTAGAGTCCAGAGTTGGAGAGATACATATTTATGAATATAAGAGTCAAAGAATTCCTGGCAAGTGAATATACTCACAGGTGCATGTATCTTAAAGACACCACAGGCAGCAGGAGTTAAGGAAGGAGGCTGTTTCTCAGCGCTGGAGCAGAAAGACTGTGGGCTCATACCAGGAAATACAGGTTTCTAGCTTGGTTCTGTGGGACCTTGGAGAAGTCCATTCCACCTTTCTCCATCCTCATAGAGGAGTCAACAAAGGAAACCTCAAAGTTTTGCTCTGAAGCTCTTGATCAACAGGAATGCCTTATAAGTGCCTTGGTTAGGAGTGTTTCTGTGCAGGCTAGTGACCAGCATGGGAGGGATAGAGGCCCAGAAGACATAGCCAGAGGGCTGGGGCAGGCAAGAGAACACACAGAAGAACTCTAAGAAATCAAATAAGGTAAAATAAAGACATAAAAAAAATTTTTTAAAAATATTATTAAAAAAGGGGGCCGCCTGGGTGGCTCAGTTGGTGATATGTCCAGCTTCGGCTCAGGTCATGATCTCACAGTCCGTGGGTTCGAGCCCTGCATTGGGCTCTGTGCTGACAGCTCAGAGCCTGGGGCCTGCTTTGGATTCTGTGTCTCCCTCTCTCTCTGCCCTCCCGTGCTTGCACTCTGTCTCTGTCTCTCAAAATAAAATAAAGACATAAAAAATTTTTTTTAAATATTATAAGAAATCAAATAAGGGCAGGCAGAGTCATCTGACTTTCAGAATGGGGCTCCTAACTGCCCAGGGCTCCCGTTGGCCCATTGGCTAAATGGGGCCAAGACGACCCTGTGACAGGTAAGTCACAGCCCCTCCCCAACCCCACCTGCTCCCCACTTGGACTTTCCTCAGCCTTCAGTGAGGAGGCCCAATGAATTCTATATCCTTGTCATGGATCTAAGTACTGCAATGACAATTCAAGTTTATTTCATCCTAAACCATCACCCAGCCTGCCAGGATCCACATTTACTGAAATCTGGACCCAGAAGCCTGCTCAGACTTACGCTTGCTGATGAGTTCAGCTCTCATGCTGCCCTCGTTGTCCACAGTGAGTGACTATAAAGAATCTTTACTCATCTGCACGAAGCCCTGGGAGGAGAGAGAAGAGGGGTATGTGGATGACCAGGAAGTACAGAGTACCTGGGCTAGAGAGAAGTCCTTAAGACACACGGGGTAGTTGTACTAAAATCCCATCAGCTCAGCATCTTTTTTCCTTTTTCTTTTTAATTGGAAAATCTGATTTTGAATTTGTGCTTTGAGTCCCAGATGAGCTGCCAAGTAATAGATCTGGCCACTGTAGGGTGCTGTTTCCTAATCTCTGTAATGGGTCTAAAGTACTGCCATGCTGAGGAGACAGATAAACAAATCATGCAAGGAAAGCACTATGTGAACTCCGAGCGTTGGGCATTATTATCTCGTTTCTTCAGATTGCTTCTGCAGGCCCCCTGAACAGATGATGGGCACAGCCAGCTGGGTGGAGGGCAGGTTAGCCCAGAAAACGACTCTCCTGCACTTGAAAAGGAACATGTGACCTCATCACAAATTATTCTCCAACAATTATTCTCCTAGGTCAACCAAGAACCCCTGCTTGGCAAGGGAGCCTTGTCACCATGACATACTGGAATGTCATGTAGCGGCATGGCTTGAGAAATGGAGTCCTTTTCCAGGACCTCAGAGGGGAACCCCACCCCAGAGCCTTCCTTGAGTCAGGTACTTTTCGATTTGTGTCCTTTTTCTATTTGTTTCCACAATGAGCCTGGTTTCCTGCTGCTCCCTGGGGAGGCAGGGGTCACACAGTGGGTGCTGGGCTGAATCTGGTCACACTCACCCGCTGTATGTCCTTAGGTCACTTAGCAGCAACCTCTGTGGGCCTCTGCTTTCTCATCTCTGTGTGCCACAGGGAAACCATAGTCCCCCCCTCACAGGGTCACGGGGAGGGTTAAGTAATCCACACAAGTACTGAACCCTGGAAGTCTTCAAAATGGATTAGCTAATGACTCAGGGGGAAGAGTTATAGCCATAATGAAATCTTATTTCTCGGAGAGGCAGAGAAGACCGTGGAGGCCTTGGTTGTGACCTTCAGATGTAGACTCAACATGAATGATGGCTTTTCTGGCCTGAGTATCTCCCAGGCCTGAGAAAGGGCAGCCGGATCTCAAGCCTGGGGGGTAAGTTCATGCACAGGAGCAAGGAAAGGGTTGCCACCAACTCAGATAGTACCTAGAACTTCTAGCTGCCCACAGCAGGAGCTGTGGGAGGCTATGGCTCTGAACAGGGGGCCTCAAGGTGACCAGCAAAGACCCCTTCGCACACGCTGCTCACTTTACACACATTTAGACATTATACAAAGCGTCCCTCAGCACTTCATGCAGAAGTGTGGGGACCTGCCAACCCCCAGCCACGGCCGTGCTGCCCCGGGCATGATTCAGTGTTTGGGCTTATTTATGAGAGACCATGGGTTCATTTCAAAGTGTCAGATGATCCTTGGTGACTAATGGCCCCTGCTGTGCTCAATATCTTCACAGAGGTCGTCCTTCCCTGCTCCGAGGGCCTCTGCGCTTTGGGAACATCCATCTAGGTGTCTGTCACAAGGAGCCACTGTGTCATCAAATCACCCAAAACACCCATGCTGGGGAAGCCTCAGCAACAAGGCACATCCCAAGGAACGAGGAAGGGAAAGCTGGTGGATGGGAGCGTATAAACTCACCGGGAAAAATACACGGTGCGTCGGACTAGAGGGCCTCATGTAATGCGCTTGGAAAAGAATTTTATTATTTTACCATTTTTGCCCATAATTGGAACCTGCTCTCTGAGGCTAGCTCTTGATTCTGCTCAGAAGTGAGTCTCTGGAAGATTCTATGCCCTGCCTGTTCACACCCCATTTAAAAAATTTTTAAGAGCTTTCACTATGGAAATGTTCACACACAACCACAATTTGTAATAGTGCTGTAATGAACCCCATGTAACAGTCACTTGGCTTCAACAGTTATGAACGATCTTTCAGTTCCCATCCCTACTCCCCAGCATACACACTTTGTTTGTGCTGGAATATTTTACAACAAATCCTCTAATTACTTTTAGAGACAAAAACAGCCTTAGTTCAGTAACCTCGGACTTCCAAACTTCATTTCAAGTTCAAGCTTCCCCCAGCCCCCATCCCACCCCCCACCATGGCTGCTGCAGGATGGGAGCCTGGGCTGGTGTCTTCCTCTGGCTCCTTCAAGGTGGGGCAAGCACAGAGATGTTCCCCCTGGCTCTCAAAAGCTACAGGTGGTGGTCAGCTCCGACCCCAGAGTGGCCTCCTCATGTCTCCCACGCAGGTCTTGCCTACTCAGAACCATCCCCAGGGTGGGCAGGCAAATGGCGGAAGCAGACATGTCAGATTGCCTGGTTCGGGGAGCAGTGCGTGCCAGGTAACCCCACACAGTGCGGCCCGCCTTCACTAGGAAGACACGTTTTCAGTGGGAAGAAAATCTGGGTGCGGGGAAAGGAAGGTATGCACTGCTCTCAGGCACTAGGTGCAATGCGGAATTCTCATTCCTCCTGAGGGGACCTGGCACCTCGCTTAGGAATGTGGGAATAATTGGCCTCAGAACTGTGCTGTCCAACGTGCTGGCCGCCAGCCACATGGCTGAAGGGCAAACTGTGCACTGCGTTTCCAATAATAAAAAACACCTGAGTAACAGTTTTACAGTTGCTTTCATAAAGGGGCGCCTGGGTGGCTCCGTTGATGGAGCGTCTGACTCTTGATTTCAGCCCAGGGTAGTGGGATCAAGCCCCATGTGGGGCTCTGCACGAGTGAGGGGCCTGCTTAGGGTTTTCTCTCTCCCTCTCTCCTCCTGCTCACATGCATGTGTGCTCTCTCTCCCTAAAATAAAAAAAGGGGCGCCTGAGTGGCTCAGTTGGTTAAGCATCTGACTCTTGATTTTGGCTCAGGTTGTGATCTTGTAGTTTGCGGGGTCGAGCCTGGCTGAGGGCACCGAGCCCATTTGGGATTCTCTCTCTCTCCTCTCTCTCTGCTTCTCCCCCTTCGCCCCCTGCCCCACCCACTCCCCACAGCTCATGCTCTCTGTCTCAAAATAAATAAATACACATTTAAAAATAAATAAATAAAATAAAATAGGGGCACCTGGATGGGTTTGTTAAGTGTCTGATTTCTGCTTAGGTCATGATCTCATGGTTCATGACCACTACATTGGGGCACTGGCAGTGCAGAGCCTGTTTGGATTCTCTCTCTCTCTCTCTCTCTCTCTCTCTCCCTCTGTCGGTCCTTCCCCCACTTGAGCTCTCTCTCTTTCTCAAAAATAAATAAACATTTGGGGCACCTGGGTGGCTTAGTCGGTTAAGCGTCCGACTTTCGCTTAGGTCATGATCTCGCGGTTCGAGCCCCACGTCGCGCTCTGTGCTGACTGCCAGCTCAGAGACTGGATCCTATTTCAGAGCCTGTATCTCCCTCTCTTTCTGACCCTTCCCTGCTCATGCTGTCTCTCTCTCTCCTAGAAATAAATAAAAATTAAAAAAAAAATAAACATTTAAAAAAGTTAAAATAAAAAATTACATTGATTACACTTAAACTGATAATATTTTATTTTAATATTTATTTATTTTGAGAGAGAGAACAAGCTGGAGAGGGGCAGAGAGAGAGAGGGACAGAAGATCCAAATCAGTCCCTGCACTGATAGCACAGAGCCTGATGTCAGGCTCAAACTCATGAACCATGAAGTCATGGCCTGAGCTTAACTCAGATGCCCCCTGATAATATTTTTATATTGCATTAAATCAAATGTATTGTTAACATTAATTTCATCTATTACTTTTTTTTAATGTTTATTTTTGAGAGAAAGAGAGAGAGACAGAGACAGAGTGCAAGTAGGGGAGAGCCAGAGAGAGAGGGAGACACAGAATCCGAAGCAGGCTCCAGGCTCTGAGCTGTCAACACACAGCCCACGCGGGGCTCGAGCTCACAAACCGTGAGATCATGACTTGAGCAGAAGTTAGACGCATAACTGACTGAGCCTCCATCCAGGCGCCCCTATTTCTTTTCATTTCTTAATGTGGCTACTAGAAAAACTTTTTATAAAAATTTATTTTATTTAATTTATGTATTTATTTAAGTTTATTTATTTTGAGAGAACAAGTGAGTGAGCAGGGGAGGGGCAGAGACAGAGGGGGAGAGAGAGAGAGAGAGAGAGAGAGAGAATCCCAAGCAGGCTCCATACTGTCAGCAGGAAGCCTGGTGCGCAACTCGATCTCACAAACTGTGAAATCATGACCTGAGCCCAGGTCTGACACTTAACAGACTGAGCCACCCAGGCGTCCCTCCTAATGTGATATTAAAATGCAACAATTTCACTCACAGTTTTAGCCAAGTCTCTAAGGCCACGCTGTCCAAGCGAAATACAATGTGAGCCTCAGATGCAACACTTTTCAATTTTTGCATTTAAAATTGTCTAGGGGGTGCCTGGGGGACTCAGTCGGTTAAGCGTCAGACTCTTGGTTTCGATAATCTCGCATCATGATCTCACAGTTTGTGGGTTCGAGCCCCGTGTCTGGCACCGTGCTGTTGGTACAGAGCCTACTTAGGATTCTCTGTCCCTCTCTCCCTGCCCCTCCCCACTCTCTCATTCTCCCAAAATAAATAACCTTTAAAAATATATATAATATCACCTCACAAAACCTCCTCCCCACCGCACACACACAAAAATGGTCCTGGAGCCAAGGAAGTTTTGATCTGGATGAATGTCTCGCTGGACCCCTTCAGTTTTACAGATGATGAAATGAAGGCCCAGCGAGAGGCGACTGGTTTGGCCGGGGTCACCGAGTGTCACTGCAGAGCGTGCAAGTGATTTCAGACTGTTCCTGTGGAACAAAGACTGGGGCCCGAGTCCCCCAACTCCCCTTGTGCCTGCGTGCCCCAGAATGCAGAATTCCGGCCTCTCCTAGCTGAACGCCAGTGGGGAGTGTCCCCGACGGACACGGCTGGCTGTGCGCCCGCAGACAGCACGCGGCCTTGAAGGGGTCTGGGTCTGAGGTCAGCAAACTGGCAGACGGAGGCTGAAATCTGGCCCTCAGACCTGTTTGGATTGGCTCGCGGTGTCTCACAGTTTTCTGAATCGTGTGCCAACGTCTCAACATTAGGAAACGTCAGTAAAAAAATGGGTTCCAATCCTCCTGAACACTTAGCTCTGGGGACCCGGGGCTCGTTTCCGGCCTGGCGCTCAGCAGCGGCTGCCCCTTGGATGTGGCTTGGCGGCCGTGGCCCTCGCCTGGCCCGGCCCCTCCCCACGGAGACCTGACAGCCCCAGTCTTTCCTCAGAGCAGGGGGAAGAGGAAGGGGAACCGGTTTCCATCCCTCTCTTGATCAAGAGGCAAAGAAACCAAAGCGAAGCCAAGAAGACTTGGTGTTTCCGCGAAAAAACCTTTTCTCAGCTGCCCCTCCATCCTCACTGCAGGCGCTCAGGTTTGCCACCTGATCTGTTTCCGCTGCATCCCGTGACAAAGGGAAGGTGGCCGTTCTAGCTGTTTCTCATGAGGAAACTGAGGCCCTGAGAGGTGACCATCCACCAGATACCAGGAGCCAGCTCTGGAGTCAGGACCCCGAGGCCCAGGGGGTCTGAGGTCTGGGGCTTCTTTCCAGCAATAACTTTCTAGGGCCAAGTCACCAGCACTTGGTGGCCATTTGATGGTTCCTCTGCCCCGAGGACAGACGACGTGCCACAGGTGGGAACAGACTCTGATGCGGCCAGCCTCCCCCGGCTTCCCCCAAGAGCACACCCAGGCGAGAGAAGGAGAAAGGCAGAAATTAAGCCACACTGAGGGCAGTCGCACTGGTGAGACGTTCGCTTGGCTTTTCTGCCACCTTCCCCACCATCAGGTCATCCTTTGTTCCTGAGGACGCCCTCCCTCCCCCCCTCCCCCCCCAGGGCCCTGAAGCCCAGTCCTGCCTCCAGGAGGTGGGGCCAGCCACACGCAGAGGCCTGCAGCTTTCAGAACAGGTGAAGCAGAGTCCCAGACAAGGTCGCCACTGTGGGGTCGGCAGCCTGACTGGACCGGGGTGGCCCCCGGAGCCAGGGCCCCTCTGGGCTCCCTCACAGTTGTTGTGACAAGGGCACAGCAGGCTCCCAGCAGCTGGCAGAAGCCCACGCACATCCAGCCCTCAGAACTGATGAACCGACATGGAAACAGACGCCTGCCCCATTGCCTGGACTGGGGAGCAATGCTTGCTGGGTAAATGGCAAAGGATGTGAGTCCTTCATTTCCCTAGGAAATGAGTGGAGGGAAAGCTCTGGAGTGGAGGGAGTGGCCTGTACTTTGACCAACCAGGTGAGCTGTAAATGCAGAATCCTTACTTCCTTGCTCGGTTGACAAACACAACATTCGCACTTCATTTGCTCATTTTTTTTCCCCTTGGTTTGTTTAGTGGAAAAGTACTATGTACGAATAAGGAAAGATTGGTGGGTGAAAACGAGGAGCAGAAACAATACATTTAGAATGCTACTTTTATGGCAGAATGGCGGGGCAGGGGAGTGGAAAGAATCTCATTCAGGCTTGCTTGGATTTACATCAAGAAAATATGAGGGGAGCCTGGGTGGCTCAGTCGTGAGCATCTGACTTCGGCTCAGGTCATGATGTCATGTTTCGTGAGTTCGAGCCCCACATCAAGCTTTATACTGACAGTGCGGAGCCTGGTTGGGATTCTCTCTCTCCCTCTCTCTCTGCCTCTCCCCGACTCCCACTTTCTCTCTCTCTCGAAAATAAGTATTAAAAGATATTTAAAGAAAATATGGAAGGATACACAAGAAGCTAACAAAAGTGGTTGCTGGGGGACAAGGGAGAAGAATATATCTCAGAGTATACTTTTAAAACATAAAGTAAAATTTAAGATAAATAAAAATACCAGAGGTGCCTGAGTGGCTCAGTCTATTAAGTGTCTGACTACCATGCCCAGCTAGCTGAGTCGGTAGAGCATGAGACTCTTATTAAGTGTCTGACTTCGGGTCAGGTCATGATCTCACAGTTCATGTGTCAGGCTCTGCTGACAGCTCAACCTGGAGCCTGCTTTCAATTCTGTGTCTCCCTCTCTTTCTGCTCCTTACCTGCTTGTGTGTGCACTCTCTCTCTCAAAAATAAATAAACATTTTTTAAAATACCACAGATAACTCATAAATAGTGTAAAAAGCAGAGGAGGAAAATCCACCATTAACCCAACTGCTATAAAAGCATATTCATTTGTGCTTATTCTCTTTCCGTTTTTATCCGTCTGCTTTACATTTTACATGTGCATAAATCACAGGGCACATAAAATTGTCTCCTAATGATTTCACTGAACATCATGAGCTCTTCTTCCCAGGTTGCCAGGTGGGATTCATTTTGGTTGGATACATAAAATTCCGTCAGTTTTCCTCTTTCTAAAGACCCTCGGTCATTATTTCTTTATTTCTACAGCTAATCTGGCTGATTAGCTAATGCTCATCCCTCAGCAGATTCATGGCTGGGACCGAGTTTGACAGAAGAACAAAACAGAGACTGCGTCCTCCCTGGGCACGAGCAGAAAAATAGAGCTGGGACCCACCGCACCTTTCCCCAGGACAACAGTAATGCTTCCTCCACCTCACAGAGCTGGAGCTCCCACCAAGGGCTTCTAATACTCCTTAGAGTTCTTTAACGTCTGTTTACTTTTTAGTTTGAAATTATTATGGACTCCCAGGAAGTTGCGAAAATAGGACAGAGAGGTCCCCTGTACCCTCCACCGGCTCCCCCCCACCCCCCGTGGTTACATCTTACATAGGTAGAGTATGGTATCGAGGCCAAGAAATCGACATTGATACAATCTGTGGGTAGCGCTGTGTTACTTCACTGTGTGTACACATTCCACAACCACCACACCGGGCAAGTACAGAATTAGTCCAGCTCCAGAAAGCTTGCCTTCCTGCCTCTTCCACGGGCCCCCAGCCCCGGCCCTAATCCCTGGCAACCAGTAACCTCTTTCTCCATCTCTCTCATTTCGTCATTTCAAGAATGTTGTACAAATGAAATCATACAATATGTGACGGTCTGAGATCGGCTTTTGGGGGGCTCCTCTGAATAAACTGTTAGGAATATTTGCGCACAGGTTTTCGTGTGGCCACGAGCTTCTGGTTCTCCTGGGGTAAATGGGCCATTGCTGGGTCATACGCCTGCTGAGTTTTTTCAGAAACTGCCAAACCATTTTCAGAGCATTGGTACCATTTTACTTTCCCATCAACAACGCAGGAGAGATCCGGTTTCCCGGCATCCTCCACCAGCATTTAGTGCAAAGCCTATGACACAAGTGGGCCGGACAGAGCGTCTCCCAGACCTTAGTGGGCGGTGTTGAGACGCACGGTCCTACTGGCGTGGTGAGGTGTTTTATGTTTAGTTTTGCTTTTCTTGTGTATTTCTGAGGTTTTGTTGTCTGGGGCTTTGCTGACCCCACAAGGTTGGCCCTCGCAGGGCCAGCAGAGTCCTAGACACAGCTAATGACTCTCCTGCAAGCGTGCCTTCCACGGGCAGACTGAGCAATCCAGAGCCTGCAACCCCCCAACCGCCTCCTTCGAAGGATTCTTCTACTCGGGGTCCCTCTGTCCCTGCTCTTAGCACCCCAGCGCCCAGTACCAGACACCTCCGCCCAGAGCCCCCGGAAATCCTTCTACATAGCAACCGTACACCTGCTTGGCCGCTTAGCCTGCTCATCCAGAGTAGAGGCTCTTGCCGTCCTTTGCCTCCTGCCCTCTCTGCTTCCTGACCCGCGGGCCCTGCGCGACGCCATGCATGCAGGTGCTGGGGACCCTGAGTAACAAGCCGTCTTTTCGGGGCGCCTGAGTGGCTTAGTCGGTTAAGCGTCCGACTTTCGCTTAGGTCATGATCTCACGGTTCGTGGGTTCGAGCCCCGCGTCGGGCTATGTGCTGACTGCCAGCTCGGAGCCTGGAGCCTGTTTCAGTCTGTGACTCCCTCTCTCTCTGACCCTCTCCTGCTCACGCTGTCTCTCTCTCTCCTAGAAATAAATAAAACATTTAAAAAAAACAAAAACAAAAAAAACAAGCCGTCTTTTCAACGTCAATCATCTCCTGATAAAGTTGGCCTCACCGTACCGGAATTAAAAACAAAAACAAAAACAAAAACAAAACACAAACCCCACGCCCCCCCATTTTAAGACGAGGACAATGCAGGCTTGTAGCTCCTGTGGCTGCGCCTCATGCGTACCCGGGAATGAGACCCACCTGAGGAAACACGAAGGAGGGACACTGTGTCCTGATGGACCCGTTTCCGGCCCAGATGCACCTGTATCTGTAAAGCACCCCAGACCCGCGAGTCCCACGAGCCCTCACCTTGCTGGTGCTGGCTTACACCCTTTGGAGGTGGACTGTCCGTCCCCAGCACCGGGACGGAGGCACAGACAGGCCCCGGCGCTGCCCCTGCTGACACGCAGGTCCCCCAGAGTGCTGCACACAGTCCTGACGTGGCGCGAGCCGGCAGGGGGAGGCGGCGGCAGGTGTGGGGCGCGGGGCCCAGGCCGGAGCACCTGCCCGGGAGCCAGCGAGGAGAGCCGCTCTCCCGCCGCGGTGCCCTCGCCTGTAGAAGAAATGATTAGGCCGGACATCTGCGTGGACCCTCCCTGCTCGCATCCCCGAATTCGCTAAGTTTTCCCTTCAAAGGAAAAATAATGCAGTTGACCCTTGAGCAACATGGGCTGGAACACAGGTCCACTCATAGGTTTGGGTTTTTTCTTTATATATATAAAGTACAGGGCTGTAAATATATTTTTCTCTTATGATTTTCTTTGTTTTAAATGTTTATTTCTTTTTTTTAAACTTTTTAATGTTTTATTTATTTCTGAGAAAGAGACAGAGACAGAGTGAGCAGGGATGGGGCAGAGAGAGAGGGAGACACAGAATAGGAAGCAGGCTCCAGGCTCTGAGCTGTCAGCACAGAGCCCCACGTGGGGCTCAAACCCACAAACAGTGAGTTCATGACCTGAGCCGAAGTTGGTCGCTTAACCAACTGAGCCACCCAGGTGCCCCTAAATGTTTATTTCTTGAGAGAAAGAAACAGAGACAGAGCATGAACAGGGGAGGAGCATAGAAAGAAGGAGACACAGCATCTGATCTGTCAGCACAGAGCTGGACACGGGACTCCAACTCATGAACCACAAGATCATGACCTGAGCCGAAGTCAGACCCTTAACCGACTGAGGCACCTCTTCTCTTATGATTTTCTTAATACCTTTTTCTTTTCTCTAGTTTCCTTTGTTGTAAGAATACAGTATATAATACATATAACATACAAAATACGTGCTAATCGACAGTTTGTTTTTTCACTTAAGGCTTCCAGTCAACAGCAGACGATTAGTAGTGAAGTTTTGAGGGCATCAAAAGTCATACTTGGATTTTCACCTTTGCGGGGTTGGGAAGGGAGGTCAGTGCCCCTAAGCCCCTCCCCGCCACCCCCCACATTGTTCAAGGATCACCTGTATGAGCAGGCTCTTACAGGGAGCATCACCGCAAGCCAGGTACTGTAACCGAGTTATTCATATACACAAATTCATTTAATCCTTATACAGCCGCGTGAGGGTCGTGATTATTCCCATTCTACAGATGAGGAGCGGAGGCTCAGAAGACCGAAGGCCAGGCTCGCAGGCGGAAGAGCGAGGATCCTACGTGAGCAGCCGGGCCTGGCCGTTCTCTCTGGGTTCCAGCGCTGAGCCCGGGCCTCCTTCTCCCAGGCTCCCTCCAAAGGAAACCCTTCTGCTCGACCGGGAGCCGCATTCTCTTCCTTCCGTCTCTTCTCTCCGAGACTTAATCACCTGCAGCGCATCCTCCGCTTGCGACGGGGTTACAGCCTGGAAGTCGTCAAAGTTGGAAATGCCTGTTTACGACCCGTGGCCCGCGGAACGCCGCAGTGTGGCCCGGCCTCCGGTCCCCGTGCTCAGCACACGGGCAGGGCCTGCGGTCGGGCACAGTGGCCTCGCACAAGCCTGTTTCTTAAGCAAGTGTTGGTTACCTCGGGTCATGAAAGTGAAGAACAGGGGCGCCTGGGTGGCTCAGTCCGTTAAGCGTCCGACTTCGGCTCAGGTCATGATCTCGAGGTTCGTGGGTTCGAGCCCCGCATCGGGCTCCGTGCTGCCAGCTCAGAGCCTGGAGCCTGCTTCTGATTCTGTGTCTCCCTCTCTCTCTACCCTCCCCTGCTCACACTGTCTCTCTCTCTCAGAAATAAATAAAACATTAAAAAAAAAAAAAGAAAGAAAGTGAAGAACAGAACGCGGTGTGGGTACAGACACAGACGGTTGTCGGTGGTCCGTGGTTGACACCCCGGCTGACCCGGAGCGGCAGTCACCGTGGGCCCCGCATCGTGGGGGAGGGTCGTGCTGCCGGGGAGCCTGAGAGGAGACCCCAACCTTCGAGCAGCTGCACCAGGCAGGAAACTTGTGCCTTGGAGCTGGCAAGCAAAGTGGGGGCCCGTAGCTCTGGCTGATGGGGGTACCTGGTCCTCGAAGAGCAGCGTGCCCAGCAGCTACTTGCCTACCCAGAGGGCACTGTGCGGGCTCTCTGCGCATGCCCGCAGCCATGCCTGGGGCAGCAGAGAGGGAGTGTGAGCTCTCCCCGCAGGTGCAGCTCTTAAAGAAGGCGACACCCTCCACCTGCCCTCTGCAGGCCCAGGGGGCGGGTCCTGCTCCCCACCCCCATCCCCAGGCTCTGGAAGGTGTCTGATGAGCTCATTCCTCCCGGGGCATCAGAGGCCCTCCCTGGAGTGGACCGGGGCCTCCCAGCCTGGAAGGAAGTGACTGGTGGCTGGGGGGGTGCGGGGGGGGGGGAGCACCCTTTCCTCAACAGGGAGAAGAATTTTCTAAATTCCGAAAGAGGCAAACTTGAGACCCAGCCTTGTGCCACGTCCGCTTCCCTCTGGTGAGGGAGTTTCTCACCGTTCGCAGTTCGGGGATTGCTGTGGAGTTTCAGATCCCCGCTTATCGGCCCCTTCAAGTCCGCTTCTGCCCAACATCGCCTCCACCACATTGCACACACCACAAATGCCCGCCTGTCGCGGGCCACCAGTCGGGACAATCACTTCACGAGCGTCCCTTCCGGCTTCGAGTCTAGTGGGTAAGCTGCCGGCGCCGCCAGGAGGCCTTCCATCAACAGGGTGAGAAATCCCTTCCAGGGCTGACCTCGGAGGAACTTTGCAAGGCGGCGGCACTGCGCGCCCTTCCCACCAGGGGGCGCTTTAAGGGGAAAATTCCCGGGCAGCTGCCTGCTGCAGGCTCTCCAGCAAGTTTTCTAATACTCTCTGCCCACCGCAGAGTATGCAAAAAAAACAAAAAGCATTTTCCTGGTCTCACCTTTACACTTTGCCACTTATTCACCATGAAGTTGCCTTCTATTTCAGTAGAATAATTTATGGCTAAAGTGGGTCAGGGACGGGATCTTTCCTCTGGATTCACAGGTCAGTTAACTCTCTTCACATGGGGTCTTTCAGACACTTTCTTTCAAAACTGTTGGGTTTTCAGGAAACTGAGTCACAGAGAGACTTAAGATCTCTGTGCCTCACCTCGCCCATCTGTATGACAGTGATTATATTCCTTTATAAAGTCTTAATGAGGATTAAGTGAGTGATTACCGGTAATGTGCTTACAACAGTGCCTGGCATACAGTAAGTGCTTACTAAATGTAAGACTTCCTCGTTGTCGTCGTTATTGTTATTTTCATGCCGCCTGGGCCTGGCTGTAGAATTTCCTCCCTGGCTTCAGCTCCCCATGTTTGGGGCGGGGGATGGGGTGGGTGGGGGCTCCTGCAGCCTTTCAGCCACAGGGGCTCTTTGGAAAGCTGAGGCTGGGTGGGAGGTAGCAACTTTCCTTCTGAGGCTCTGAAACCCAAGCCACCAGCAGCCTGGGGGGGAGGGGGGGGGGCGTAAGCTTCTGACCCGAGGCTCCCGAGGAGCCCCCCCTGGGTCCCAGAAAGGGAAGGGGCTCAGGACACCCGCAGGCCCCCAAGCCTGACGGTGCCAACGAGCGGTGCCTCTGTCCTGAGCAGAGTTCACACCGCCACCTTCCAGATCCTTGGCAAATAAGGGCCTGCTGGCTTAGTTCCTCTGCAGGATTCAGGCTCTTGTGGACTAAATACGACCGCTGTCAGGCAGGTAATCTCCCAAGGAGTCCTTTACCGCATCAAATTCAACATCCTTAATATGCAAAAATTCAAGTATCAAGAGCATCAGAGTCGGCCTGGTTCCCAGGACTCAGGGGTCAGCAGGTGGGCTCGGCCCGCTTCACTCTGCGCAGGCCTCTGGCATCCGACTCAAGGCGTGTGTCATCTTTGCAGCACCAAGTCTGATTTGGGACAAGCTGGGAATGGAGGGGAGGGAGGAGCCTCAAAGGACCCACGCTCCCGCTGGCTTCGCGGGGCAGTAGCGACACCTAGTGGTCGTTTCCGGAAGCGGAAACCTGGAGAGGCGCCTCCAGGCCTCTCTACCTGGTTCCGGTGGGCCCTTCGCTCCTTCCATCCACTCCCCGCCACTGCCTGCTCTGGGACCGCGCGCCTCTGTCCCCTACCAGCTCGCCCCAGGCCGCTGGCCCTGGTTCCTCCGCCCTTCGTGGGGACAAGCCGGCTCGGTGCCAGGGTCCCACCTGACGCCGGTCCCCCCTTCCCCCTAGGACACCTGTTCCCTACCTGTTGGTCTCCAGTAAACACCTCTCCCGCCCGCCGTCCCCTTCGCCTGGCTCCTATTGTCAGATCTGTGGGAATTCAAAGTCGGTGCTGAGACCCCCCCTCGCCAGGAGACCCAGGGGTCCTCTGCTTCATGCTGTCACCTGGCAAAGGTTTTGCCCTGTACCTGAAACCCCACCGCCGGTGCCCCAAAGCTTGGAGCATCTGTCCCCGTGGGGCCAGATTAGGGGCTCCCAGGACATGCCCCAGATGGCAGGTGGGGGGAGGTCACCAGTGCCCAAAGGAGGACCTCAAAGCAGCCTCCCTGCAGGGATCACATGGACAGTCAGGCCTGGACATCAAAAGGGTAAGGAGCATCCCGCACACATACTGGTTTTCCATGAAGAGTCTTCTTCCCCTGATGATGGTGGAGGTGGCGGCGGCTAAGCTTCATTAACCCCTTCCTATGCACCAGGCACATTCTTAACTACATTTACACCCATTGTTCTCATTTTTTCCCCACGCCAAACCTCAGACGTTAAGTATGCCTGTCAGTATCGTACAGGTAGAGAAACTGAAACTTAAAGAAGTTACAGAAGTTGCTGAAGGTGTAAGGTCTGACAGACGCCCAGACCCTCAGCTAGGACAGACAGCCTCCGTCCAGCTCCTGGCAGCTACTGATTGAGGTAAACCGTGCAAAGATTACCGCAGAGGTGTTTTCACCGCCCCCTACATTTTGCACATTAGTCCCCCTCCTGCCTCAGCACCCCTTTTTTTCGGTGCTCGAAGAACCAAAGACTGGCACCTCCAGGCCCCCAGGAAGTGGTCAGCAAAGTCCTGCTGCTCTAACGTGTCCTGGGTGGTTTCGCAGCCTCGCTGCCACCCCGCCCCATACGCCCCTCGGCCTTCGTCTTTCCCGATTGGGGCTCCGGTTCTCAGTGGGTTCCCTGAGGGCCACTGGGGCTTGTGCTGCCAGCATCTCAGCCGGTACAGAGCTGGCCTGAAGCCCCCGGCACAGAGCCTGGCTGGGCAGGCACACGTGATGGGTCCGAAGAATGAACAGACGAACGCTGTGTTCATTCCCTACAGCTGCCATACGAGGCCCCATGAACAAGGCGGCTCAAAGCAGCGAAACTTACTCTCTCACCGTTCTGTCCACAGAAGTCCAAAGTCAAGGTGTCGGCACAGCCGCGCTCCCTCTGGCCCCTGTAGGGGAGAAGCCTTCCTGGTCTCGCCCAGTCTCTGGCTATGCTTGGCGTTCCTTGGCTTGGAGATGTGACTCTCGGGTCTCTACGCCTGGCCTCACACGGCCCTCACATGTGGCAGCCTGTCTCTCTTTTTGTTTTTTAATTTCTTTTATGTTTTTTATTTTATTTTGAGAGACAGAGACAGAGAGTGAGCAGGGGAGGGGCAGAGAGAGCGGGAGACACAGAATCCGAAGCAGCCTCCAGGCTCTGAGCTGGCAGCACAGAGCCTGACACGGGGCTCGAACCCACGGACTGTGAGATCATGACCTGAGCCGAAGTCGGACGCTTAACCAGCTGAGCCCCCCAGGCGCCCCTGTCTCTCCTCTTCAGGGTATAAGGACACTGGTCCTATTGGATGAGGGCCCCGCCCAATGACCTCATTGTAACTAGATCACATCTGCAAAGGACCCTATTTCCAAATAGGGTCACAATCACAGGTCCCAGGAGTTAGGACTTCAGCATATCTTTTTGGGGGGACACAAGTCAACCCTAACCAGTGCGTGTGGTTTGACTCTGTTAAAACTGAAGTCCTCAGGGCTTGGTTTGTCACAGCAGGCAAAAGGCTGGCAGCGTTTATGAGGTGATGCTGCCTCCCGCACGCAAAGATGTGCTTGGTCCCGCCCTGACTCCTGTTCCTGTTTATTAGTTCATCAGTGATGCCTTGGTGCTCTTGGTAATGCCTGTGTTCACTGCAGGCTTGGGTTCCTGTATTTCTCTCACGCTCGCTCTCTTTCGTGTTAGGTGCTAACATGGAATATTAACTTGGAATATAGTCTCTCCCTCCCGGGCAGTGGCAAAAAACATTCTAATGTCAAATTAAGTCAAGCTGATCGGGCACCCTCACGGAAGTCGGAACTCCTCTGCCTTTTCATAGTGCAGATCCGACTCTGCGTTCCTGCCCTGCTCCTGGCTCGCGTGCCCTCAGGGCTTGGTCCATGGCTGGCCCTTCCACCAAATGCCCACACCTTGCCGGGCCATTCTTGGAATCACCCTTCCGGTGTCCTGTTGAAATTCTCCCCAGTGTTCAAGGCCAAGTTCAAAGTCTATCTTCCCCAGGAAGCTTTCCCTGATCCTCCAGCTTCCTTCGCAGAAGGCTGCTGACCCTGGTTGACCTTCAGTTAAGGCACTGACTATGTGTTGCTTTGGCCTGAAAGCAAATTTATGTGTTTGCCCTGTTTCCTCCACTCCTCCTCAGCAGGAGAGGAGTAAGAGAGAGAAGTCTAGTGGCCATTTCCTGTAAGGAACAGCTGAGGTTGCTGGAGTGTTTACTTGCAAAAGAGAAGACATCGAGAAAGTCATGTGCCCTCAGCCTCCTTTAACTGCTAAGATTGTCAGACTATGAGCTCTGTGTGGAAACTCTACCTGGGCTTCTTTGGAGGTACTTTACCCACACATACACACCACCTGTGCCCAGCACAGAACAGTGATCAAATAGAACTTTTCATCCAATGTAAGAAGTCTCTCTTCCATACCCCTTTCAGGTGACGTGAAAAGCAGAATTGTAAGGTGGACCCCAAGATTTCCTGTGCTCCAGGTGTGCCTTCTCTGAATAATCCCTGGGACCGTGAAGATGCTGGCTTTGATTATCTTATGTTCTATGCCACAGAAACCAGCTAAAACGTGCTAGACTCCTGAAGCATGGAAAGTGTGAGCTAACAAATGGGTGTTATTTTAATCTGCTCCGTATGTGATAATTTGTTACACAGCAATGGAAAACTAATACCGGCTGTCAGTTCTCCAGGCACCTGCCACGACAGGGTGCCCCCTCACATCCGCTGTAGGCAGCTCTAATGGCAGTACACACACCTTCTCCTACACACCGAGAAAGAAAAGCAATGAGGGGAAATTTACCCTGGAGGCATTAAAGCATATTTTAACGCCAGAAGAACATTTCTGGTAGTGACTCAAGGATACAGATAGATTAATCAGATCAATGGAATGCAGTAATGGGCCCAGGACTAAACACACACACATGTGAATGTTTTGTGCATGATAGAGGAGGCATACAAAGAAATAAATCAGTGACTCAATGGCTTCTTTAATAAATGGTGTTGAGTCAGGTAGGTATCCCTTTGGGAAAAAATGAAAGTTAGATCCCAAAACCTCACATCGTATATAAATTACAACTGAACTAAATGACTAAAATAAATAACCAAGTAACCATACAGCCTGTAAAACACTACAGTATTACAAAACAGTAGAAAAATATTTATATAATCTTTGAGTGGGGAAGGCTTTCCTAAGCAAACCATAGAGAAGCCGTAAAGGAAATTTCTGAGAGGTTTGACTCCATCAATTCAAAATTTCAGTGGAGTAATAACAGAAGTGAAAGCAGCAAGGGTCAGGCTGGAAGAAATTGTTTACAGATATATAAGAGGCAAAGGATTAATATCCAGGTCCAGAATAGACAAAAGCTTGTACTGATGAATTTTTGAAGGACAAACAACTAGATTAGGAACAGGCAATTCACCAAAAAGTATGTGGACTGTAAACAAACAAAAGCTTTTTATCTTACTAGTAAGCAGGGAAATGCAGAGTAAATGACATCACTCTTTTTTTCTTTTATATTTTATTTCTGAGAGACAGAGATGAGCGGGGAAGGGGCAGAGAGAAGGAGAGAGAGAATCCCAAGCAGGCTCTGCACTGCCAGCTCAGAGCCTGATGAGGGGCTCAAACTCATGAACTGTGAGATCATGACCTGAGCCGAAACCATGAGTCGGATGCTCAACCGACTGAGCCACCCAGGCGCCCCAAGACATCACTTTTAATCCAGTGTTATTGGCACACTTTCTAAGTTGATAATGTCCATTGCGGGCAAGGGTGAGGGATACAAACACTCAAATATTCGTTAAGACTTGCAAATGAGAAGGGCTTCTGGGAGACAACTCAGAATTTTAAGTGGGCAGGTGCTTCAATCCAACTATTTTACTTCTTTTTAAAAAAATTGTTCAGTATTTATTTTTGAGAGAGAGCGCGCGCGCGAGCGCGCATGAGCAGGGGAGGGGCACAGAGAGAGGGGGACGCTGAATCCGAAGCAGGCTCCAGGCTGTCAGCTGTCAACACAGAGACCATGCAGGGCTCAAACTCGTGAACCATGAGATCATCACCTGAGCTGAAGTCGGACGCTTAACCGACTGAGCCACCCAGGGGCCCCAACAATTTTATTTCTAAATATCTATCCTAGAGAAATATTCATTGAGAAAGATAATTCATTTCCATACTAGTTAGAAACAAGATAGATATCTATACTAGAACAGAGTTCAGACACACTGTGGGATTCCACAGCATTTACATGTACAATTTTCAGCGGGTCTTTATGAATGAATGTGAGAAGATCTCCCGCACATGTCATTAGGTGAGAAAAGGAAGTTGCAGAAAAATACTGACCTATCATGTTTTATCAATGGATTCTGAGACTCACATCGTAACACATTTCAATACCTCTGAAAATCACAAGTTACCTTACAACAAATGGCTTGTTTCAAGTGCTATCAGCCCAGTACCAGCCAAGATGTACCTGTGTTGCCTGAGCATATGTAAACCCTGAAAATTTCAGTTAACAAAACCATTTAAGGGGGTGCCTGTGTGGCTCTCGAGCATCCAACTCTCAATTTGGGTCAGGTCATGATCTCACAGATTGTGAGATCAAGCCCCGTGTCGGGCTCTGTGCTGATAGCATGGAGCTTACTGGGGATTCTCTCTCTCCCTCTTTCTCTCTCTCCCTCCCCTGCTCACTTGCACATGTGCTCTTTCTCTCTCTTAAAAGAAAAAAGAAAAAAACTTAAAAAAAAAAAAAAAGCACGTAAGGACCATTTGATGAAAGAACATGACTCCTACCACCTAATACCTTCCTGTTAACTCCTGGGTGGATCCAGAAAGTGCTCGCATCAACTGTAGAATGGATGTTAGCAACCTGGAAGGAGCTCCCTGAGACAGTAGCAAAGTGGTCTTTTAGGAGATGCTGCATCGCGAGTTCTTGGTGGTGCACGGGAGGGTGCAGTATATAAACCGATCACAGGCAGTTTGGGGTCAGAAGAGATTCAGAAGTCAGATTCTGAACATTCAGAAATTTAGCAAACACTTGAACCAACGAATTAATGTTTCCGTTTAATGTATGGACATGAACTGTAATACAAAAAACAAAATCTTTGTGTAAATAAGTCTAAACCCTTTCAACAAATATAAAATAAAAATTTTAAGTGAAGGGGCTCTTGAGTGGCTCAGTCGATTAAGTGTTTGACTCTTGATTTCAGCTCGGCATGATCTCACAGTTCGTGAGTTCGAGGCCTTCATGGGGCTCTGTGCTGACAGTGCAGAGTCTACTTGGGATTCTCTCAATCTCTCTCTCTCTCCCTCTCTCTGCCCCTCCCCCGCTCTCTCTCAAAAATAAACATTAAAATTTTTAAGGTGCCTGTGTGGCTTAGTCGGTTGGGCGTCCAATTTTGACTCAGGTCATGATCTCACAGCTCGTGGGTTCGAGGCCCGCGTCAGGCTCTGTGCTGACAGCTCAGAGCCTGGAGCCTGGATTTGGGTTCTGTCTCCCTTTCTTTCTGCCCCTCCCCCACTCACACTCTGTCTCTCTCCTTCAAAAAATAAACAAGCATTAAAAATTTTTTTTTAATTGGGGCGCCTGGGTGGCTTAGTCGGTTAAGCGTCCGACTTTCGCTTAGGTCATGATCTCACGGTTCGTGGGCTCGAGCCCCGCATTGGGCTCTGTGCTGACTGCCAGCTCAGAGCCTGGAGCCTATTTCAGTCTGTGACTCCCTCTCTCTC
The DNA here is from genome assembly GCF_003009895.1 of Hyaena hyaena. Lineage (NCBI taxonomy): Eukaryota > Metazoa > Chordata > Mammalia > Carnivora > Hyaenidae > Hyaena > Hyaena hyaena. The sequence goes on from NW_024080666.1 coordinate 236,461, forward strand.
TGACCCTCCCCTGCTCACGCTCTCTCTCTCTCTCCTAGAAATAAATAAAAACGTTAAAAATTTTTTTTTAATTTTTTTAAATTATAAGTGAAAAGAAAGCACTGTGTCATAGCTTAGCTGGCAGTATATGCTCTTCTTAGTAGTAGGTGTGTATATTATTATTGATGGCATCTTATAGCTAATAAAATGCTATATCATTTCATTGGTGTAAACAGAAAAGTCTGTGTGCATAAATAAATATACAGTGAGAAAACTTTAGAAAGATCAAAGGGGATAAAACATCTGTGAAGAGTTAGTTAGCTTTAGGGAGAAGAATGGTGTAGGAGGTGAACAGTAAAGAAGTTTCTAATATTGCACTCTGCATCAGGATCTTTTACAATGAGAATGCACTAGCCCTATAAGATTTAAAATATTACATATTCAGAGATTCTAAATATATTATATATTGATGTGCCATATACTAAATCCTATGTATTATAAAGCTGTAGGAATGTAAATAGTATGGTAATAATACAGGCAAACCAGTGAAACTGAATAGCAAACCCAGAAATAGTTCCAAGCAGGTGGGAAGGTAGAAGCGTGACCCCCATTTATTAGCTGAGGTGCCAAGTACACGCAACAGCAAGATTTCAGAGAATGGCAGACAAACCACGCACAGGTGCTCCAGTGCCCTCCTCCTCTTGGCCCCTGGCCTCGTGTTAAGCGGAGCCTGGGTTACTAGATGCAGCATGGGACGTGGCCTCTCCGGCTGGAGCTGTGATCTGGAAGGAGGCAGCCCTGCTGGGGTAAAAGGCCGGTTTTGGAGGTGATGCTCTGAGCGTAGCAACGGACACTGACTTTCCCACTCCAGTCACTAACACAGGAGTTGAAATGGAAGCTGTGTTCAGCCCTAGGGATTTTGGTTATTTGTTTTTGGAGAGGTGATCCCTGCTCAGTAGACCTAACTCCGTGTGTCATTTCTCTTCGCGATACATTCTTTCTTTACCCACAAAACAATGTAATAAAATCTTTAAAGTGCTAAAAGCATAGAATTCTTTATCCAGTGGAATTTTCAAAAATGGAGCCAGAACTTTCTCAAACAAAAGCTGAGAAAACGTACTGCCAGCAGAGCTGAGCTGTAAGAAATAGGGAACTTCTAGAGGCATAAAGAAAATATGCCAAATGGAAACTCAAATCTACACAAAAGAATGAAAGTGACCAGAAACTGTTAAGTCCAGGGGCGCCTGGGTGGCTCAGTGGGTTAAGCATCCTGTCGGAGGCCGCACCGGCTCCGACAGGTCCAGGGGTCCCTGAAGGATGGACGGTGTCGGCGAAAGAGAGTGAGAGAGCCCCGAGATTCTTTCTGATCACCAGGCAGGCATCTCTGTCCTGTCGGTTTTTTGTGTCTTTATTTAAAGGTTCAGCCACAACATGAAGTCAGAGAAAGGAATTTCTACAATGGGAGGCCTTTTGCGATAACAAGTTTTTGATATTCTGCAGAATTATCTCAGTCATAGTGAATTTACAACCAAGGAATTAACAGGATGCTCTTAGTGAAAAACAGGATAATATATACGTTAAGTTGTATATAGATAAGCTAGGAGTCATTCTGTCTGGCTCTCAAGAGGATGAATGTTTCTGAATTGGTTTGTGTGTGGAAGCCATCATGGGGGCCCTAAATGTGTCCATCTTTGCACCTGGGTTTATGTTTTAGCTACTCTTCTCTATCCTCATCCCAGCTGCCAGTGTAAGGGAGGGTGTTTGTGGAATGTAGGCCTTGAGGAAGGGACTGCTATGCTTCACCAATTAGCAAAGATATATGTAGTAACTTATGTTCTGCCCTGAAATGGGCTCTTTGTCTCAGGGCCAGGCTCAATTGTAACTCTTGTGTTCTTAACCCCTTAAGTCTTGGATCTGCAAGGCCCATAGGAAGAGCCTTTTGACAATCGCCCATAGAGCTTTCATCTAAAGTCTCTTTTGTAAAGGCAGGAATATGCTTTTCCTTATGAGGTATCTGTATTCAGAATATGGGTCTGATATGGAATATTGGGAGGCCTGGTCAATACCAGCAGGCTTATATCCAACATGAGCTAATGGTAGCAGAAGGAGATACCAGTTTTCATTTCTCATGGGAGGAGCTGCAAACATTGTCACTTCCTTGCCGTGATTGCCATCCAGAGAGGCCGGTTCGGCTCCCGGCAGCATCCGACTTCAGCTCAGGTCATGATCTCATAGTTTGTGAGTTCAACCCCCGCGTCAGGCTATGTGCTGACAGCTCAGAGTCTGGAGCCTGCTTCGGATTCTGTCTCTCTCTGCCCCTCCACCACTCACGCTCTCTCAAAAATAAACAAACATTAAAATTTTTTTTTAAAATAGGGGCGCTTGGGTGGCTCAGTCGGTTAAGCATCCAACTTTGGCTTAGGTCATGATCTCACAGTCTGTGGGTTTGAGCCCCACATCGGGCTCTGTGCTGACAGCTCAGAGCCTGGAGCCTGCTTCAGATTCTGTGTTTCCCTCTCTCTCTGACCCTCCTCTGCTCACTCTCTGTCTCTCAAAATAAAGACATAAAAATAAAGTTTTTTTAAAAACAATTTTTAAAAAATAAGAAACCATAAGCATAGATTAAAATAATTGTTTTTGCTTTTTAATTTTATTATGACAGAGCATGAGCAGGGGAGGGGCAGAGAGAGAAGGAAACAGAATCTGAAGCAGGCTCCAGGCTCTGAGCTGTCAGCACAGATCAGCACAGAACCCGACATGGGGCTCAAACTCACGAACCATGAGATTGTGACCCGAGCCGAAGTTGGACGCTTAACCTAATGAGCCACCCAAGCGCCCCTGCTTTTTAATTTCTTAAAAGATCATTGACTATTTCGTTATAAATGCTGTAATAATGACTTAAAAAACTTTTTTATTTTAAACACTGAGATCTACCTTCTGAACAAATGCTTTAAGTGGACAATATAGTATTAGCATCAGATGAGGAACAGTGAAAAGAGGATCTAAAAAGTGGAGAGGGAGATTGAACAGTGGGTTCTAGGGACGGTCTGCTGCTCATGGGGACGCTGCAGGGTTCGCCACTCCAGACCCCTCTCATCCGTGCTCAGGAGTAATGGCAGGCAGCAGCCGGTGGGGCCCAAAGCCGCAACCCGGGAGCTGGACCCACTGGGCAATGACTTTTTCAAGTTAAACTTTTTATTTTTAAACAATATATAGATCACATGCAGCTGTAAGAATGCTGCAGAGAAACCCTCACAGCAACTACTGCGAAGCTACAGAAGCATCAGGGAATCCACATTAACAGTGAAGGTGCACACTTCCATCACAAGGATGCCTCTCTTACCTTTCACATTCACGTCCAGTGACCTCACAGCCCACCCCTTCTTCAGTCCCCGGCAACCACTGTATGTTTTATGTAGTGCTGAATTCCTTTTGCTAACATTTGTTAAGGATCTCTGCATGTATATTCATGAAGGATATTTTTTGCATTGTCTTTGGCTCTGTATCAGGAAAATACTAGCTTCATACAGTGAATTAAGAAGTGAGTAGTGGGAAAAGACTGGGTAGTTGGTATTAATTCTTTGGTAGAATTTCCAGTGAAACCACCTGGGACTGGAGATTTCGTTTTGGGGATTTTTTAAAAAAAATTTTAAGCTTACTTATTTATTTTTTAGTAATCTCTATACCCAACATGGTGCTCGGACTCAAGAGTCATTGGCTCTTCTGCCTGAGCTGGCCAAGTGTCCCTCTTTTGGGGAATTTTATAATTATTAATTCAATTTCCTTAATAGCTATAGAGCCATTCAAATAATTTACTTCATATTGGGTGAGTTGAGATAGTTTGTTTTTCAACAAATTGCTGAAAATTAGATAACAAAACCACGAGTTTTCCCTTATTATCCATTTGTTGTCTGGAGTCTGGAAATGATATTTCCTCACACTGGTCATTTGTATCTTCTCTTCTGTCAGTCTTGCTAGAGGTGTGTTGGTTTTACTAATCTTTCCAAAGAACCAGTTCTTTGTTTCATTGATATTCTCTACTGTTTTTGTTTCAACTGTATATTGATTTCTGCTCTTTATCTCCTTCCTTCTGCTTGCTTGCTTGTTTTGGGCTTTTCTGGGTGTTTGAAGTTGAAGCCTGAAGTGCTGATTTGAGATTCTTCCTCTTCTGTAATGTTTGCAGTTAGTGCCATAAATTTCCCTTTCATTATTGTATTAGCTGTATCTCCCAGATATCAGTGTATTTTCACTTTTCATTCAGTTTAGTTTTTGTTTTCTTAATTTCCCCTGAAATTCCTTCTTCTTTAACCCGTAGATTGTTTAGAAGTGTGTTGTTTCTTGTTTGGAGATTTTCCTTTTATTATTCATTCCTAGTTTGACTGCATTGAGGTCAGAGAATACTCTGTTATGATTTCAATTTTTAAAACTTTGTTGAGTTTTGGGTCTATCCAGGGCATAGTCTATCTTGGTGTATGTTGTGTTTCCACTTGAAAAGCATGTGCGTTTTAGGGGCGCCTGGGTGGCTCAGTTGGTTAAGCATCTGACTCTTGATTTCAGCTCAGATAATGATCTCATAATAGTGAGACTGAACCCTGTGTTGGGCTCTGCGCTAACAGTATGGAGCGTGCTTGGGATTCTCTCTCTCTCTCTCTCTGCCCCTCTCCCCCCAAAATAAATAAACATTAAAAAAAATTTTTTCAGGGGCACCTGGGTGGCTCAGTCGGTTAAGCATCCGACTTTGGCTCAGGTCATGATCTCACGGTTTGTGAGTTCAAGCCCCACACTGGGCTCTGTGCTGACAGCTCAGAGCCTGGAGCCTCCTTCAGATTCTAGGTCTCCCCCTCTCTCTGCCCCTCCCCTGCTCATGCTCTTTCTCTGTCTCTCAATAATAAAAATGTTAAAAAAAAAACACCTTTTTTTTTAAAGAAAGGCATATGCATTTTGGTAGCGTTGTTGGATGGTTTCTACATCTTTGATGCTTTTGTTTAGTTCTATCAATTGTTTAAAAAGATGAAGTTCTCAACTATAGATGCAGATTTGCTTATTTCTCCATTCAGTTCTATAACTCTTTGCTTCACACATTTTGCAGCTTCCTGGTTTGCTGTACACAGAGTTAGGATTACTGTATCTTCTTGATGGATTGGTGTTTTTATCATTATATAATGTCCATTTTTTGTTATTGTTGTTTGCTCTGAAATCTTTTATCTTATACTGACAGAGCCACTCCTGCTTTTCTTTAATTTTTACCTTATATGTTCCATACTTTTTCTTTGTCTATATCATTAGATTTGAAGTGTGTTTCCTGTAGACAATATATAGCTGGATCATGTTTCTTGCCTTGCCAATAACGGACTTTTAATTGGTATATTTAGACCATTTACATGTAATTATTGATATATTAAAGCTTAAGTGTGCCATTTTATTTTCTCATTCTATTTTTTGCTTCTGTTTTTATCCCTGCCTCATTTTAAGTTACTTGAACTTTCTTTTAGAATTCCATTTTATCTGTAGAATTCCATTTATCTCTTAATATAGCTTTTTCAGTAGTTTCAAATACTGCCTCTATACATATTTAGAATTACCTTAGGCAGTGTTAGAAATTTTGCTTCAGTGATCAAATTTAGAAAACTTAAGATGAATAGGAAAGTCTACTGTATTTGTCCATATTTCTGCTTACCATGTTTTTCCTTCTTCCTGAGGTTCCATTTTCTCTTCTTTTTTTTTTTAAATCATTTCCCTTCTGTTTAGAGAACTTCTTTTAGCCACTCTGTTAAGGTATACATCTGCCAGGGACAGATTCTCTGGTCTTCTGAACCCATTCTGTCCATCCATCTGGACCTCTGGAGGGGTCTAACATCCAGCTCATCCAACATGAGCTCCAAGTGGTAGCTCAACAGAACAACATCAAAACACAGAAGTGGGTGCCACCCCCAAAGTATGGCCAGAGCTAAAAAAAAAAAAAGAGAAATTTGTTTAGAACAGAAAGCAGTGAGGGGAAAGGGCACTGCAATTTATCACAGTGAGATGGTGGGGTTAAGAAGGGACTGAAGGGCATTTGAGGTTTGTGAGTTTTGATGAGGCAGGATAAAGCATAAAGAATCAAGGGTCGAAAGCAGAGAGCAGAGACAAATACATGCAACTGCCCTTTATACGTCAGTGCTTCACAAAGAAATGTTTTTATTTTCCCTTAAGAACGCCAATCTACTTACCCCCTTGATGTTCTAGCCTAAAATAAAAATACTGTAAACCTCAGATCAGGTGAGGACAGGTCTCTCAGCTAATAAACATCTCTGGAATTCAGGTCAGCAGGATCAGAAAGAAAATATTGATTTGCTCATGCAATTTATAATCCATTGCCATACAGTCACCTTGTCTGACCCCCTCCTACCTTGATCCCCATGTCACAGAAGAGGCAGGTAGGGGGGGAAACAGCTTTCCTTAACCCTAGATGGGCAATGGCAGGGTTGCTAATGTTCAGTGTCTCCCTCTCCTTTAAGCATCTTGGTTCTCATACTCCTCTAGCATCCACCTCTTCTACTACTATCTCTCCACCCTCTCCTTTTAGAAAGGAGAAAAGAACGGGGACTGCTCTTCCATGGTCACATCTGAAATGCTGTATTTTCCATTTGAACGGTCACAAAGCAGTGAAGGAAACTGTTGTCCTCAAGTCTGAGAATTTTCTAAGTGATCAGGAACTCTTTTTCCAGATTCAAGACATCCACAAGCTTAAGAAAAAGAATGAGCACATAATGATTTAATTGGCTTTCTCTTTTAATCAAAAACATACTTTGTTACAGAGTTCTCAGGAAAGGTTCAACTATTTCTTAGCCACAGACTTCAACCAGGCAAAAGTATACAGAAAGCCACAAAGGAACTACCGGAGCTTTAGCTGACCAGTTTTCCCAAAAGCAGAAGCTAAGTGTGGCTCTTCTCCGGGTTTTGGCATAGCTGCATTTCTCTGATTTTAGGGGAGGAGACAGAGTTGGGAAATACCACGACCGAATCAGTCCCCACCCCCCAGTCACTTCCTCCAGTGGTTCAGAAGCCCACCAGGGTTTCATCATCTACAAGCATTCACACTTTTCCCTTAAATCACATGTCCAAGGCATTGGCCTGAACCCAATACTTGGAGGAAGTTTGTCAACTCCATGTTTAGCCTTTCAACCAATCCAAGCCCATGAGTCCTTCTATCAATGACAAGCAGCCATGGCAACAGCAGTTGGTTTCCTCCTTCCTCTCCAGCTATCACAGAGCTGGCCTCTACCAGGACTCCCCAACCTCCCACCCGGGACCCACCCCCAAGGAAGGTTCTCAAGGTCCTTGAAAAAGACAAGTTCACTAATGATACTCATCCAAGAATAGGCCAGAAAAGTACTCTGAAAGAAATGCTCTACCCAAAAGTATTCTAATTAAAATGGACCCAAAAAGAGCCAAGAATAAAGTGAATGATCATTCACTGGTATTGTTTTCTTCTATCATATGAACCATTTTAACTGATGTGGTTCAGAGCATTTTCCCTGTTTTGAACATAAAAGAGATAAGAAACCAAAGACCAGAAGTAATGACCTCTAATATCATTAGGCATTTACATTAAGTTTTCAAATCATTTAAGTTGGAAAAACAACATTACCAGCACACAGCATTTAGAGGATGGTGTCATACACATACCAACCCAAAAGGCAGAATGCCATGACTCAAAAAAAAAAAAAAGCCTTAAGAAACCTTTAATCTAGATTATGGGAAAATAGAATGAAGTCTTTTCCCCTCCTCTCAGTTTTTGTTTTCTAAGTATTTATTGCAAGGTGGTGCTAGGCCTTTGGTTAAATTAAGTCTCAAAGACAGATTATGTAACTTCTTGTCCACAGGAGAATAGTAATAAAATATCAAGCCTAATCTCATTTGAATAACATGGAAATAAGTAAAAAGCCCCTTCGAACAGCAGAGCAGAACTAAGGAAGAAATCAAAAACTCTGCAAGGTAGGCAAGGTCACTTACATTTCAGAGCTAGAAAACATCTAGTCCAACTCCTTCATTTTACAGATGAGGCAACTGAGGCCCAGAGAAGGGAAATGACCTGCTCAAGGTCATACATCAAATTAGTGTCAGAGTGCAAACCAGAGTGTACCTGGTGCCAGCCCAGAGCCACTAGTTTTAGGTTGAATAAGAACATGGGCTCTGAGACCTATTGTGAAAGCATCTTAAATGCACTGTGAAAACTATCCACATCGATAGAAATGATTGTCTTCACCTCAGTCCTTCCTATGAAAGAGGGAGGGAGGGAGGGAGGAAGGTTGGAGGGAGAGAGGAAAACGCTTCATTCATTCATTCAAGTCTGATGTTAAAATCCCTGAAAGCATTAGCAATTACTTTAGCTACTCCTTGGAGCAGGATATCAGACCCTCAATTCCCATAAAGGCACCTATAGGTTAAAAATGTAGAGGAGGAAAGCCAGAAGATAGGACTCAAAAGGGGACATCAAAACAAATCAAAAATAACCCTCTCATTTCCAAAGGTTTGTTTTTTTTGCTGGTATCCTCTAGGCAACGGCATGCCTCTACCGTGGATACTTTAGTAACCCCTGTAACCCCAGTTTTCCTACGAGCAGCACTGAGGTGAAAGCAACAAAACCTTTCAAAATCTTTCAAAGGGGGAAAATATGAATCTGACCCACTTCTCCCTATTTCAACTACCTGAACTCAGCAGAGAATCAGGAAACATTCTAGGCAGTCAAACAGATGACAGACACCAAAGCACTGAAGGCCTTTTCCGCGCTTCACAGGAAGTCTCTTGGGACCCATCCCAGTTTGTCCTTGTGTTTTAAAGGTAGTTCTAATAAGTCTGGTTACCTGGGTTTCTCGCCTAAGCAGTTGGAAAAACGAATCCGAAAGGGAAGAAGAAACTACTAAGGGGAGGTACACACGATGTGGCCTATCAGAAGTAAAAAAAAAAAAAAAAAAAAAGGTAAACATTCAAAACCATAGCAGTCTGCAACCATTTCGTTTATCAAGGCAAAACCTTAGCAGCCCCTGACATCTACAAAGACAGGCAGGTACAAACCTCCCCCCCCCCAAAAAAAACCCACAAAAAACAACATGGTATCTAGTATGTTCTCTGATATACATATTAATAACTCCATCCCCAAAATGGCTAAAATAAAAAGGCTTACTGCTTAAATAAGGCAAGTCTGGGTAATGCAGAAAATTCCATCCCACAGTGACAGCAGATAAACAGGGTCAAGAGCCCCGTAGCACCAGTGTGAGTGCTAGGGACGAGGCGGCGCTGAGGATGCTTCTGTGAACGCGGCCACCACCCTTCTACATCCTTCCTGATACATCCTAGGAGAAATGATCTCGTCAGGAGAAACTGGAAAGGCTTGCACAAAAGATTCTCAGAGCCTCTCTTCTGTAAGCGTGGCAAAGGAGAATTTAGGCAGCTATTTACAGATGGCTACCTGCGACAAGATGAGGTCTGCCTTTAGAAAGAAAAAAAAAGCATTTCCTTCCCTCCAACACCCTTTCACAGTTACTATAAAGATCAAGTGAAAGTTTAATAAAGAGCTTTGAAAACTGGAAGAAGAAAACATTTCTTCATGCTATTATCTGCTAGTCTTAGCCAAGCCCCCCTACAGAAAAGTTAAGTGATTTGGCAGGTAATTGCTTTCATATACTCATTTACCTCAGTAACCTAAAATTCATCATCTTCCCAATCTGCTATCATTAAATTAAGTGCCAGTAAAATGACTTAATGATGATGAGAACAAACTATAGATATGATCACCAAAAAGGATTCTGCCCTACTCAGAATAAAACTGCTTCTTCCAAAAGGCTCTAAAAAAGATCTGAACTAATCTAATTTTGCATAATAGCTAGTAACTATTCACCAGTTACCACCAAACTACGAGTAGGAATATTTCACCTTATGATTCCTTAACCTCCAAAGATACATGAGGAGCACCATGGGACATGTACAATTTCCCTTCTCCAGATGGGCACAGTCAAAAAAATATCTGCAATAAACTTGTAAAAGTCAGATGTTTATCATTCGGAAGACAAGATACTTTATTTTACCTTCAAAATTTCTATTACAAATACCCCCCTTTACACCACACCTTTCCCCACAAAAATGGATTTTTAACTTTGAAATACAACACAGCTAACATGTGTTTCATTTCCTTGGGCAATTCGAGGATGGTAATCCTCAAGCGAGACCACCCAGCCTGTGAACCTACAATGACTACAGGAAGAACGGCACAAGAGACCTATTGGTGGGCAGGTCCATACAAATGAGCAGTACGTCTAGAAAAAGAAGGTTATATGGCAGTGATTTATTATCATTATCTTTGTATACCAGGGGTAGCGCACTATAAAAAATGAGCTAGGTTATATCCTTCAAAAGAACCTACTCTCTGGAAAATAAAGGCAACACCATTAAGGATTCCCTTTGATGACGCACTGAAAGGCACTGGACCAAAGTGGAATGGCCTCGTACTGGATTAGAAGGGTACTTGGTTCAACTCTCACTCAGCTTTCACTGAAGTTCTACATTTTGAGATATGAAGTAGCTGGAGAAAATCGACCCACAACCATATCCTCAAGACAATCAGATTCTGAGAACTGTGGAAACTATTCTACCCTAAAGTAGCCATAACATTTTAAACCTAGTGAGTCTTACTCATCAAAGATGACTATCTCTAAGAAATGGAAATACTGTTTAACAACTATCTCTCAGAAATAACTGATCATTAACATACTCGATGTTTTCTCAAAAGCATCTGACTGAAGCTAGGTACAAATATAAAGCAATTAATAACTAGGAGTAATTCTACATACTGGTAGTAGCATTATGGCTCTTAGAAGAAAGAAACCAAGACAGGTGGCTTGGCTTCAGAGACAGACTTTTTAGCAAATATTTTCATGTACTTTCTCCAGATGACTAAACATGAAAACCTTCCTTAAAAGGAGAAAAGGAGGCAACGGATTATATCACAGCATGCTAATGATCCTAATAAAATAATCTGGATTTTAAAAATCTCTTGTCACTCCCATTCTTCATTCACAGTAAAATGGACCTGAAGCCAGCAATTTCTAGAGAATGAAGATAATCGTTTGTATAAAATCAGCCAATAAAACTTAAACCACCAAACTTTTACAGATTAAAAATTCAGTCTTTAACAAAAGTATCTGTAGGTACTCAAGAGTTCAAATGAGCTGGCAGAGAAAATATTTTAAAACAAAAGACATGTAGCTTGGATCCAGATCTATGTTTAAATCACAATAAGCAAACTCAGTGGTTCCTAGGATGGTCTTAACGAAGACGACCTTCTGAGCAAGGAAGTAGAAGACTTATCCATTTAAGTCCATACAAGGATGACTATTCTGCTTAAGTGTTTCTCAAATCTCATGCTTGTAACATGCCTTCAAGACTCTTCTTACACCTAAGAAGGCCCTCCAAGCAAAACCTAAAAGCATCTGAAAGATAATCCTTGGTTTCATTTCACACTATTTATCCTGTAGACAACCTATTTATCTTGCAGACAATCAGGCCTATTTTGCTACAGTAAAATAGAAGCTGACAAAAAAATAATAATAACCAACTCTACACTCAATACATAATGTCCATGGGGAAGTCCTGGCAGAGTGTGAGGAAAACCAAAGCTGTCCAATAGTACTGGCTGTTGCCTGTCATTTAGTAGAAGGTGTCTTGCTTCTGAGGTTGAACTCAAAAGTGCAAAAGAAAACAAAACTTAAAAACCAAACCTAGAATTCAACTTTGTATGTTGAGATTCGGTTTTATTTAGCTACTAGCTAAGTAAAAAGCATACATACTGTGTCTGTGGTACAGTCAATACATTTGCAACTTTTCTACTTAAATTCTCTATACAAAGTCACTGCCAATCGATATGATCATTGATGGCAAAGGGCTTAGAATAACCAAAAGGTATAAAAAAGTTTGCAGTCTTGCCCCAAGATACAAAAACTGAATTTTAAACAATGTCATAACATACATGATTTAAACAGTATACGAAAAAAAAGTCACACATCAAATCAAGTACAAAAATATCCAAACTACCTATTATGAACTGTAATGTTTCCATTATTCTGCACAGTATTTAACACAGAATTTAGCAGTTTCCAAAATACTCACTTAGTTTAAGCATTGCCACCTTTGCAGAATGGTGAGATATTAGGTGGAGTGACACTGCTTTTAGTGTTTTTAAAAATACAAAACCTTTCCTCCTTAATGAATTACTGAAGGAAAGAAACTCCTCTTCTAGGCTTCTTAGTGACCAACCTTGTGCCTAGAAATATAGAAGAATGTATCTACTGTGTAACAGGGCAAAAGAATAGTTCTTGATAAATAGTTACCCAATAGGGACAACAAATGAAAATTTAAAATGGTATATTTTTGTGGGTGATTTTAAAGAATTCCCAGTATACACAAAGGTTAGTGTTTTGCCTTGGCAAAAATAAAACTGAAGTTGCAAGACCATCTGAATTGAAACTGCCTTCACTAGTTTTAACTTGCAAAAAAATATTTTGAATAAAAGGTTATAATACATCACTATCTTAATTTTTAAACACAGAGTGAAGTTGCTCTTGGTAAAATTAACTCACCCACATGGCACAATATTTTGGAGTAAAGTATGTTCAATAATAACAACTTGCACACAAAATAGCATAGGTGAATTAACTTTGAGAACTTCTCTCCTTTAAAATCAGCAATATTGAATTTATTCTGTAGAATAACACATGTATCAATGTTCTGCATATAAAAGGCTCTAAGACATTTTAAAGGGCTAAATTTTCCAGCACTGGAATGATTCCTTCATACATAACTGGTAAAGATTTAATAAGAATGTGTTTTTCCTGATCTTCAAGCTCTGAGCCATGCCTGAAAAGTTCTAAGTAGGAAAAAAAATTGTTTTAATCCAGTTTCTGTCTGCTAGGAGCAAGGCAGCAAACACACTTTTCAACCCTTTATGAAAAGATAAAGCAGAACAAAAGTGAAATATATCTTCAGATTATAAACAGGATTGTATTTTATAGTCCACCATCCTGATAACGTTAAGGGCCCCAACAGTGAAAGACCTCAGTCTAAAGGCTGTGGGTCAGCAATAGGCATGGTATGAAGCACTTCGTCTAAGAGCTGGAGGGCGCGGTGTAAGTGAATCTCAATCCAGCAAGGCGTTTCTTTGATGCTCTGTCTTGGGTAATCCGGTCCCCAGCCTTTCACAAAACTCATCCTGAGTATGCATAAACGGCGAAGGTCGTCGACACCAATGCCGGCAGCAGCTGACAAACCTGACAGAGAAGATTTGTAAGACGTCAGAGGGGACAGGCTGATCTCTTCCATCCTCCCTACACCTTATCAATAAAGTGACCAGCTTTCTTTATTTCATTCTCCCCAGCATATAACTGCTCTGTCAAAGTGCCAAGAAGTAAGTGTAGATCTACACTTTATCAACAGGGACTGAAAACTTTGGGTTAAGGCAGTTCACATTCCACATGAGTCTTCTAGCTACCAGCAATTATAAAGTAAATTGCCACATTCCACCGACACCCCACCTATTTTTCTCTTTAGAAGGAAAGGTGAAGGGTGAAAAAACAACTTGTTTTTAAGAGGTAGCACATGTCCACAGGTTGGGTTCTAAGAACCTTACTGTCTGTCTAAAGAGCCTAGTTCAAAGTAAGACATGACTAATAATGAGACAGTTAGTAGTCCTGGCTCCACTAAGGCTTCTTGGATGGCCCAGATGATGTCTGTCTCTCAATTTCACAACGGAATAGAGATACCGTGCAATTACTCAATGGGGGCAGTAGATAAGAATGAGAAATTTAATAACATTTCTGGCCTCTTTAGGAAAAGCACGTTTATAACATCAACACTAGCAAATTAATGGTTTAGGTGCTCAAATTCTTTAAAAACTCAAATTCTCTAAATGAATATGCCTTATCTGCCCCTACACTGAAAACTCCTGAACATAAGTCACAAAGGAGATTCTGCATCTAATTTTCCAGTCAGAACATACAGTCAGATAGTCCGTCTCCATTCATCAATATCACAGTGAAACTAGCGGGAGGAGTCTGCATGTGCTGTACAGAAACCTGCAGGGCCGCTGCAGTTTCTTAGCCAGTGTGATTTGCTTACCACACTGAAGAGGTTAAGAACAGGGGTTGAATGAATCACTAGTTATGCCTTCAGACGTGGAAGATGGGTGCCACGTGTTTCCATCATAAAAGTCTATAGTCAGGAGTTTAACTCTGCAGTAAAAAATTCCCCATCAGTGTGAAACCTGGCACACAGTTCAATCTTACCCTAAAATTAAAAAAAAGTCTACAAGTTATCAAAATACCACCCTCACTTAAGTTTTCTCTCCATGCTTAGCATACTTAAAAAAAAAAAAAACTGGAGAAGCACCTAATTCTGAAATTGAAATATGCTCTCCTTCTAGAATAAAGCCAAGCACTTTGGTGATTACAACCCACCCTTGCTGGTGAGGCAGGAATTTAAAAGTATCAACGAAAAAACAGGAGATTGATCAATATAATCTAACAATAACCCCCTTTCTCCTTTATCCCATACTCTCTTTTTGATACAAAAAGAATGAAAACAGTGTCCTAGACGAAGGATAACTATTACAGAAAAACCGTTTTTTACTAATTCAAAAATGTTATTATCCCAGTAAAAAAACACTTCAGTTTCTATTATTGCCTAAAGTAACTAATCAGCTGAGTGAATCAAGACAAAATGCCAACTATTACATGTTACAGCAGAAAACCAAAAGCATACTTACTGATAGCTGGAGCTATGCCACCTACTGAGCCCGGGCCAGGGATGTTTCCTGCCACAGCTGCGGCCTGGGCGGCGGCTGCCGCTTGAGCAGTGGCCGCCTGCTGCTGCATCTGCCGATGACACTGCCGCAAATCAAAGACCTTTAAACAAAAAGTGCAAGTTCGATGCGATGAGTCCATCAGAAGAGATTCTACCGCACATCAAAACCCAATGCAAAAATTATTTAAAGCTCATAGCTTCATTTAGCTCTCGGAAGAATTAATTTAAAAATCCAACTAACTGGTGGTCAGAGAAGGGGCCTGGAACTCAGCCTAGAGGCACACTTCACTGTCAGCAGGGCTTCGGCTACCACGTGCCTAGACAGCCTTTATCTAGTTTAGTGTGGGTCAGTCGTTCCTGTCCTTCTGAACCACTACCGCTTGTATAAATAAATCCCTACCCTTTCATAACCAAATTGCTGAGAGTTCTCTTTGGGTTGAATTGATGGCCTTGGTCACATGGCCAACCTCTTTACCATTCTAGCTATTTGATTTGGAGGTGTGAAATAAACGGCACTGCCACAATTTAAGAAAATATCTATATTTTTAGAGATGTATGCTTTAGTACATAGGAGCAAAATAACATGATATTCAAGACTCGTTTTAAAATACTTAAGAAATAAAGGGAAAAAAGACCGATCAAGCAAATGTAAAACGTTAACAACTACCAAATCTCAGTGATGAGTATACAGAATTTCATTAAACTAGTTTCTACTTCTCTGTATGTTTAAAAATGCTCATAATTTTTAAAAAAGTTTAGCTTTGAATTCTATCACTAATTAATTACATGGACTAAATTTCTTAACCTCTCTGGAGCCTCAATTTTCTTATCTATAAAATGGGAATGCTAAGTGTACATGCTTTCTCATAGAGTGTAAATCTGGCATAATATACAGAAAGCTGTCAATAACTGTTACCTACTATTTTGGTTTTGGCCTCCCTTGCACCATTTACCTTTCAGGATGAGTTATGGAGTTCCTAAGTAATCCTGGCATTATCAGCCACACCAAGGATTGGTATAGGGATTGACGCTTTTGTCTTTATGATTTTTAAGTAAGCAACAAATCATGAATGATAAACCGTATCATCTTTCTAGTAAAAAAACAACTTCCTACAATAATGTATTTGCTTATATTTGTTTTTTAAAACAGCACTGAAAGATGGGCAAACAGACTGGTCACCTACAGAAGCTGTAGAAAAGGAAGACAAGGAAAGAGTAGAAATAGGCTGTTCAATGCAAACTTTAGTTTTGGAACCATGTGATTATATTCCTTATTCAGAGAGTAAATTAAATTTTTAAAAAGTCCTCTTAGTATGCACAAAACCCAAATATGAGCAAGCATAATTATCCTTGGCAAAAAAAAAAAAGAAAAGAAAAGAAAAGAAAAAAGATCAAAGAATGCATAGCATATGACTTTATCAGATAAACAACAGATTTGGAACACAAACTACTCATTTTCAGATGTCTGAAAAAGAAATTAGGATTGTCTTTAATCATGGTATTTGGTACTAAAAAATAAGAACACACAGCAACAATAAACACAACAATTCTCTCCAAATAGCAAATTACCTTCCTATTTTCTTATTTCTCTATTCAGTGCCTATCATCTAGCATCAATGAAGGACAGATATAGACTATCTCATCTTTTGAATAGGTATAAATTTGTCAAATCTATAGGTATGTAATAAATACGTGGCCAAACTATTAGTTCTAAAAGACTTCAGGACAGAAAGCATGGCGTAGTTAGTTCTGAAAATCGGAAATTTCACAATGCCCAGAACAGAAACCACTGTTTTTTCAAGATTCCCGAAGAGTCCATTAGACTGTGAACCTTTCCACTGGGCTAGGACCTCCCGGAAGGCATTAAGCAGCACAGCACAAAGCAGGAACTCAAATGTCTGAAAAGTCAAACAGCTCTACAACCACTTTTTTCTTTTAGAAGAAATTAATAAACTTTTGATTTTAAAGCAGTTTTAGGTTCATGCTAAAACTGAGCAGAAAGTAGAGTTCCCTGTCCCTACTCAAGTGCTACTCAAGTACAACCTCTCCCAGCGCAGTGGTACATTTGCTACAGTCAATAAATCTACCAAAGTCCTAGTTTACTTAGGGTTTCACTCTTGATTTTGTACATTTTATGGGACTGGACAAATGTATCCATGTATCCAAAACATGTATCCAAAACCATGGCACCATCAGAGTAGTGTCAATGCCCTAAGAATCCTCTGTGCTCTATCCTTCCCTCCTCGCTTATCCCTGGAAATCACTTATCTTCTTACTGCCTCCATAGTTTTGACCTTTCCAGAATGTCACGTAGATAGAATCACATAGTATGTAGCCTTTTTAGATTGACTTCTTTCACTAAGAAAGATGCATATAAGATTCCTGTATGTCTTCTCCTTGCTTGATAGCTCACATATTGTCTTAGTGCTGAATGATAAACCATTGTGTGAATGTACCACAGTTTATCCATTTACCTACTAAAGAACATCTTGGTTGCTTCCAAGTTTTGGCAATTATTAAATTAGTAAATTATTAAAGCTGCTATAAACATCCCAGTGCATGTTTCTGTATGGGCATAAGTTTTTAATTTACTTAGGTAATTACCAAGGACTTTGATTACTGGATGATATTGTAAGAGTATGTTTAACTATGTGAGAAACTACCACCTGTCTCTCAAAGTGGCTGTGCCGTTATGCATTCCCACCAGCAATAAATGTGAATTCCTGTTGCTCCACATCTTAGCCAGCATTTGGGGTTGTCAGTATTTTAGATTTCGGTCATTCTACTAGGTATATAATGGTATCTCATTGTTTTAGTTTCCAATTCCCTAATAACATATGATGTTGAACATCTCTTCACATGCTCACCTGCTATCTGTATATCTTCTTCAGTGAGGTATCTATTCATGTCTTTTACACATTAAAAAAAATTTTTTTTAATGTTTATTTTTGAGAGACAGAGACAGAGACAGAGAGAAGAGCATTATCTGGGGATGGGCAGAGAGAGAGAGGGAGACACAGAATCCAAAGTAGGCTCCAGGGTCTGAGCTGTCAGCACAGAGCCCAACATGGGGCTTGAACCCATAAACCATGAGATCATGACCTGAGCCAAAGTCAGATGCTTAACTGACTCAGCCACCCAGGCAACCCTACACATTTTTTATAAATGTTTATTTTATTTATTTTGCGAGACAGAGAGACAGAGAGACAGAGAGACAGAGAGACAGAGAGAGAGAGAGAGAGAGAGAATCCCAAGCAGGCTCTGCACTGATGTGGGGCTCAAACTCACCAACCATGAGATCATGACCTGAGCCATTATCAAGAGTTGGATGCTTAACCAACTTGAGCCTACCCAGGCACCCTTTGCACATTAAAAAAAAAAAATCATACTGTTTTCTTATTGCTGAATTTTAAAAGTTTTCTATATTTTATATAACAATCCTTTATCAGATGTATCTTTTGCAAATATTTTCTCCCAGTCTGGGACTTCTTATTTGCTTGACAGACTTTCACAGTTTTTAATTTTAATGAGTGCAACCTATCAGTTGTTTTTTATAGGGTACCTCTGGTGTCACACCTAAAGTCACCACCACACCCAAGGTCATCTACGTTTTCTCCGATGTTCTCTTCTAGGGGTTTCATAGTTTCATGTTCAACCTAAAAAAATTTTTTTAAATATCACTAACCAAGTATGGTCCCTATATAGTCTTACTATCTAGGAGCAGGGAATACACCTTATATATTCCTAGGGTTCAAATATGTTCTCAATGTACCCTCACCTCCACCATGAATCATTAAAAACAGCCAAGAGATCTTCACACATAAGTTCCTTACAATGCTGTAAACAATCACAATTACGAACGTCTTAGCCTAAATCTATGCTAACACCAGCTACACATTATAATAGGTAACCACAAAAAAGGAAATTTTAAAATATTATGACTTTTATTTGCAGATATAGAAAATGATTCATTAAGCACCTCAGCAAATCCTTCCAGACTGGCTTGTTTATGTAATTAAAACACTCAAATCAGAGCACTTCTAATTACTGGCTATACTTGCCAGCAACTGAAACCTAACTAAAACCTGGTATCTGATCCCATTAAACCATAACAGACTTTTATCTGTTACTGGATGCTAAAATTAAGGCTACCATTGAAATGTGACCATCTTCCTTTCAGAATCTGAGTCATTAATAAAGACAATTCAAAGGAACCAAAGTTTAAATATCCTTTTGGGCTCAGATCCAGAAGATATTTCTGATCACCACTCCTGACCTAATCAACTCCTTCCATTTAGTTAAGCATGCTTCCCGTGGTTACTCACATATAAGTTTATTACAAACCTATTACTTAACACAGATGAGTGTCTTATAAAGCTCAACGTCAACATCTTTAGGATATTTTCAAACAGGAATCAAATTTTGACATTTTTTTTATGAGGCTTAATTATAACACTCTCAATTGGAATCAACACCAAGAAATAGTAACGCAGAAAGAGAAAGGAAATTGTGCTGGTATATTGGGCATCTGAACATAAGACTGCACTAAAAATTTGCTTACCTGGAGGTAAGAATCACAGTACATGGTAACTGGGAATCAATTTAAGTGGGGATCAAAATAATCTTCAACTTAGCCTACCTATGGTTTAGAAGCATACCCTAACATTTATGTGTTCATGCCATACCTGACTCAACATCATCAGAGAAATGAAAATCAAAAACCATCACACTTAGATAACACTTCACACCCACTAGGATGGTTAAAATAAAAAAGATAGATAATAAGAAGTGTTGATGAGACTGTAGAGAAACTGAAAGCTTCCCACACTGCTGATCAGAATGTAAAACAGTTAAGCCACTCTGGAAAACACTTTGGGAGTCCCTCAAAATGTTACACAGAGTTACCTTATGATCCAACAATGCCCCTCTTAGGTATACACCCAAGAGAAATGAAGACATACAATCACATAAAACCTTGTACACTAATGTTTGTAGTAGTATTATTCATAATATAGCCAAAAAGTGGAAACTCCTATAGCCATCAACTGATGAGTGGATAAACAAGATGTGGTATATGGAATATTATTCCACCATAAAATGAATGAACTACAGATGTCTGATATGTGAATAAGCTTGAAACATTATCTAATGAAAGAAATCACAGAAAAGGTACTTGGGTGGCTCAGTGGGTTAAGTGTCCGACTCTGGATTTCAGCTCAGGTCATAATCTCACAGTTCGTGAGACTGAGCCCTGCGTGGGGCTCTGCACTGACAGTGCAGAGCCTGCTTGGGATTCTCTCTCTCCCTCTCTCTGCCTCTCCCCAACTCATGCATGCATGCTCTCTCAAAATAAATAAGCATTAAAAGAAAGAAGTCACAGAAGACCACACTATATGAATTCATTTATACAAAATGTTCTAAATAGGCAAATCTGTAGAGACAGTAACCGTTTATTGCTGAGGGAAATGTGGGATTGAGAAATGATAACTAAAGGGTACAGGGTTTCTTTCTAGACTCATGAAAATGCTCAAAGATTGTGAAGATGGTTGCATAACTATGTGAATAGGTTTTTAAAAATCACTGTACAATTTAAATGGATGAATTATGTGGTATACGAATTATATCTCAACATCTTACTAAAGCTGTTAAAAAATCTGACTGCCCAGTAGTAAGCACCACAAAACAAAACAGATCTTGGGGAGCCAGGGTGGCTCAGTCGGTTACGTATCTGACTCTTGATTTCAGCTAGGGTCATGATCTCAAAGTCATGGGATTAAGCCCAGCATCAGGCTCCCATGCTGGGCATGGAGCCTGCTTAAGGTTCTCTCTCCCTCTTCTGCTATCCCTTCCCTGCTCGTTCTTGCCCACCCGCACATGTGCTCTCTCAGAAACAAATCAAAACAAAACAAAACGGTCTTACTTTTGAAAGCAAATCAGCAAGACCACTTTGAACTCAAACATTTGCTTCATTTAAACCTTGTAAAATGACATTTCATTACATAAGATTTTCATGAATGTAAGATGACTACAATGTCATTAAAGATGGGGGGGAGAAATCAACATCTTAGGAGAAAAAAATTCACGTGCACGCATGCGTACTTGGGGGATAGAGGGAGGTGTATTCCCAATGCGCAGGTACTCTTTCCAGAGGTTCATGCTGTCTGTATATAATTCACCCTAGTAATTTCATCTCTGGTGAGAATATGACCATCTAAACAGAAATATACTGGTACTTAAAAAATTAGCAAATGAAGAATACGCCAATGCTTAGGCTTAGGGTATACCTGCATCTCTTTCTTTCTGGCTAATACGATTCTTTTGAAGAACAGTAATAGGCTTGGTCAACAGAAATCATCCTTTTAAAATCTTAAACAGTTAATATGACAAAAACGGGATATTGTTTTTACTCCAAGAAAATGTCCCACAAGAATGTGATTTACTTAGCAAAAGCCTAAGATTATTATAAAAATCTATCCAAGACAGTGGTGTATCAAGTGATGATATATCTCAGACCTTAGGAGCTTTTCAAGAGCCTTTAGTACATTTATTTGACAATCCTAAAACTTAATTACATAAGAGTCCACATTTTTTAAAGCTCAAATGTTTTAAAACGACCCTATTAGCAAATAAATTCATAACTCTTGTCTAACATAGTATATAATCAACACACAGTTCTCTGTCCTTTCATTTCAATTACTCAAGTAATCCAGAGATTTCCAAGTCAAAATGGATGAGTAGGTATGCATGAACACCTTTTTCTCTCTGCTGCAAGCACATACAAAGGATAGAAAAACCATTAAAAATATATATCCTTCAAGTCGATCATAAAATTCATAGAAATACAAAGAGTGGTCAATAGTCAAAACATTCCTGAGAAAGAAAAAATTCAAAAAATCGTATTTCCCAATTTTAAAACTTACCACAAAGCTATAAATATATTATATATATACATATATAATGTATATGTATGTAATAAACACAGATATAGCACAGAAATAAACCTTTACATTCAAGGTCAAATGAGTTTCAACAAAGGTGTCAAGATAATTAATAAGAGAAAGAACAGTCTTTTCAACAAATGGTTGCCAGAACTGGATATTCCCATTCAAAAGAATAAAGCTGGATCCCTTCCCCCTTATACCATAAACACAAATTAACTCAAAATGGAGCACAGACCTAAATTAAAGAGCTAATACTAGGAGAAAATGAAAGTAAATCTTTGTGACCTAGGATTGGGCAACGGTTTCTTAGATAAGACACCAAAAGCAAAAGCTACCCAAGAACAGATAAGCTGAACTACATCAAAATTAAAAACTTTCATGCTGCAAATCATATCACCAAGAAAGTGAAATGAAGGACAAACCAAAGAATTGAAGAAAATATGCACAAGTCATGTATCTTAAAAGGGACCAATACCCAAAATAAATAAAGAACTCTTACAACTCAATAACAAAATGACAAAGAACCTAATTTAAAAATGGGCAAAAGATCTGAATAGATATTTCTCCAGAGAAGATATACCAATAGCCAATAAACACATGAAAAGACGTCCAATATTATTAGCAATCAGGGCAAATGAAAACCACAATGACATACTACTTCACATCCACTAAGACGGCTAAAATAGACCATAACAGGTGTTGACGAGAGCACAGAGAAACTGAAATTCTCATATATACCCTGCTGACGGCAACTGTAAGATGGCACAGTGACTTGGGAAGTCTGGCAGTCCATCAAAAACGCTGAACATAGAGTTACCTAACAATCCAGCAATTCCACTCCTAGGTATATATATCCAAGACATTGAAAACGTACATCTACTTAAAAACGTGTCCATGAATGTTCAGAGCAGCACGATTCGTAATAGTAAAAAAATGGAAATAATCCATCAACTGATGACGGATAAACAAAACCTTACAGTGGTGAGCAGGGACTAAAGACAGGAGGTACTTGGGTACCAAGACCAAAAAAAGAAGGTGGGGAGGTTAGTAATTTAACTGCTTAGAATAATATGGAAACAGACAACAGCCAGGCTCTCTGAGGGCTACAACTGGGCACTTGCCCATGAATCAAGTGCTGGTAAAACACTTTGACAGTTAATTCAGAAATGCACCTAGGAATAAAATTCTTGCCCATGGCAGAAACCTATGCAATAGGACTGAGCACACCTGGGGACTGGAACTCAATTTCCTCTTGGGACAAAACTCCTCTACCTCCTAAATATAAGAATTGGTTCTGAGATGTGGATCCCAGGGTGCCAAACTAAGGCAAAACTGCCCTATAGGGAGAAGCATTAACAGGGAGTTAGAAAATAGAATTAATTCTCTCAAGACAAATTTGCCAACCAATATAAAATAGACTGCAAAGCATATAAGCAAATCCAACACCACTTAAAAATAACAATAAAGCACAAATAACTAAAATTCCTTGTGGAGAAACTGGAAAATGCAAGTGAAGATAATTCCACCTCCCAGAGACAATTCCTGGTTAGACACTGTACACACCATTCTAGATTTGTGCATATATATATACAAACGAATACAAACATCCATGGTATTCTTTTACAAAAATAAGATCATATTCTGTGTATTGTTTAATAACCAACATTTCCACATCATAAATATCCTATCAATAAATGTATTTTAATATTTTATTGTTTTATTCTATTCCATTGTTCTAACAGATCAAAACTATAAATCGTTCTGTTAAAACTGTTAAATTACTGGGAATTACTGTTAATTTCAGAAGGTGTGATAAATAGAATTGTGATTACATCTTTTAGAAATATCAATCAGCAATTCATACGAAAGTATTTTATGAGTGAACTAAAAGAATATTTGGAAATGGCTTTTTTTTTTTTTTGAGAGAGAGAGAGAGAGAGACAGCATGAGCAGGGGAGGGTCAGAGAGATAGGGAGACACAGAATCTGAAGCAGGCTTCAAGGCTCTGAGCTAACTGTCAGCACAGAGCCCGACGCGGAGCTCGAACCCACGAACCATGAGATCATGACCTGAGCTGAAGTTGGATGCTTAACTGACTAAGACACCCAGGCACCCCATGCAAATGGCTTTAAATTACTGGAGAAAAAAAAGTAAAGTGATAAGCACAATAGAAGTTGATAAAATGCTGATCATTGTTGAAGCTGGATGATGGCTACATAAGGGTTTGTTATTTTCACTATACTTGATAATATTTAAAAGTTTTGTTGTAAAACAAAGATCCCTATACCCTTTAACTGAAACTGAGATACTGGGTTTGTTGCTGTGAGGCAATACAGCAATTCCATCTCTGTATACACTAATTTATTTGTATGTTAAGCAGTTTCCTGGAAAGAAGTGATGAGTTTCAGTTAATTCCACTAATTTACAATAGCCAACAACGAAGACGCTTAGGATGACTATAGAAAATCTGAAATTAAAAATATATTTAGCCTTTCTAATTCCAACTTCCTCTCAAAAATAGTGTTTTATGTTATAAACCAAAATTGAAATGGGTTGAATATGTAATAAATGATAGATACTTCAGGCTTAATATGCAAAATGATATAATAAATATCATAATAAATAATAAATGTTCATTCAAAGCACAAAATTACATTAATAATCTGGTATTGAAGAATTTTTCATTTCTCAGGTTCTTAATTTGAAAAGCTATTTATTTTAGAATTCCCCTCCAAACAATCCTGAAGATTGGCTAAGATAAAATTCTAGAGTCTGATTTTTACATATTTTGTAAATCAAAGGAATACAAATTTGGAGATTTCACTCAATATTTTCAAGAGCTTGTGTTTTACTCAAAAACGCTTAACAAATTTATTAATAAACAATAGGGCATGAATGCAACCATAAAACTCAATAGGCAATAATGTCAATAAATCCCCCAAGAAATATGTTTTATATACAAACATCACTTCTGACTGTTTAATACATAAAAAGACATTTTGCTATTACTCCCGCCTCCATCTCAATTCTTTAAACAACAAATAGAACTTTCAAGTCTAAAATATTTGAGTAAAACTGCAACTAACCTTTATATATGCACTTGGGTAGATCTTATGAACAGCATCTCCAGGTGCACGGCCCGCTTCTCTGTCTAAGTAGTAACTCTGCACAAAGACTGCATGGTCGCTAAGGCACCTGACCCAAACATCACCTTCACCTTTACATTCCAGCTGCACACCTTTGCCTATGTGCAACCTTAGGAAGAAAAAAGGGAATCACATTTTCTTTGGGTAAGTATTTAAAAATAAGTTTTGGTTCAGATTATGTAGCATACCCAATATTAAATTTTTTTTTTAAATGAAAGACATTATCCCATACCATAACGGAAAGACAGGCATTATTAACATTTTTGTATATTTTTTTAAAAATATCTTATTCATATAAAATAATGATGAGCATATACATATTTACCATGTGCCGAATACTTAACAGAAATTCTCACTTAACCTTCACAATTCAGTAGATACTACTAAGCCCATTTTTCAAATGTTGAAACTAAAGCTTATAAAAGTGTACAGTTACACTATCCAAGTCAATACCTACTAGTTACATGTGACTATTTAAATTAAACTAATTACAAAATTCAGTTAATCATATAAGCCACATTTTAAGTGCTCATTAGCCATGTTTTAATGTAGGTAGTGAACAGTACAAATACAAACTATCTCTTTCATCACAGAAAATTCTATTAGACAGCACTGGCTTAGAGAATAAGTAATTCGCCAGTCACATGGCTAGTGACAGAACCATGAGTACACACTTATGCACATACACACTTCCTTAAAGAGTTGAGATCATATAGTACCCAAAACTATTTTCCTGTAATATTTCATCTTAAGCATTTACATTTGCTATATATGCTTTTAATTCACATTTTAATGACTACATAAAAATGAAAGTTTATCAAAACTTACTTAAGCATTTCCCTTTAATTATCACTTTTCCAACATTATAAATAATACTTACAGAAACATCCTCATTTTATATTATATCCTCTCAACAGATTTGTAGAAATAATATATAATCAGAGGAAATAAAGATTACTTTCCAAACTGGATACCAAAGGTCTAGTTTACTATTCAAAACATACGAATGTCACTAACTTTATTAAAAGACCCCTTTTTATTATATTTTAAATAACAAACATCTATAATTACAATACATTGCTTACAAATTCTGACTTTTTAAGATGATGTTTTTCTTTTGTTTATATTAAAAATCTTATAAATCTACACTGAAAAATATAACTTAGAATAAATGATAATGGGGGCACCTGGGTGGCTTAGTCCATTAAGCATCCAACTTCGCCTCAGGCCAAGATCTCAGGGTTTCTGAGTTTAAGCCTCACAGAGCCTGCTTGGGATCCTCGTCTCCCTCTCTCTGTCTCTCCCTCTCTCTGTCCCTCCCTCACTTGTTCTCTCTCTTTCATTCTCTCCCTCCCTCCCTCCAAAAAAATAAACATTAAAAAATGTTAAAGAATAAATGACAATGTACTATGTTCAATTTTTAAAATAATTAACTATACAATCAACAATACCTTGCTCTTTCAATGGCTTCTGTCCTGTGGACATTCGAGAGTTGACCCAAGCAAAAGCGATCTCCTCCAGAAGGGTCCACATATCCATCAACAGTAACAATAGGGCAGCTTGAAGGAACCTTAAATGTCTCTCCTACTTGAACATCCATTTCAAAGTAAGCGATGGAACACCAATACTCAGGAGCTACAGAAAATAAACAGGAGAACATCTACCCATGTAAGACACAAAGGATTCACTTTCACTCCTTAAGACAAAGCTTTTCCTAAAAGAAAAGGTGAAGGAAGGGGACAGGCATTTGAAAAGCACCCAAAAGAATTTTGTGAAAATGACAATGTGTTAAAAAGTAGGCACTTCCAGGGGCTTCTGGGTGACTCAGTCAGTTAAGCATCTGACTTTGGCTCAGGTCATGATCTCAGTTTGTGTGTCCGGCTCTGTACTGACAGCTTAGAGCCTGAGCCCGCTTGGGATTCTGTATCCCCCTTTGTCTCTCTGCCTCGCCCCTGCTTGTGCTCACTCTCTCAAAAATAAACAAACATTAAAAAGAAGTAGACACTTCCATGTCTTCCATTTCTCAGCTCAGTACCTAGTATTCTTGAAACTCTAATCATTTTTAAAATCTGGAAATTGGTTCTTACCTCAAAGGATTTGGCCAACTAGGAATTTAAAGAACGGAAGTAATTAGAATCTAAAATAAATTACTTTATCATAGTATTTCATTTGACTACACATATTTTCTATGTGGTCTGAACTTCTATTTTTTTTAAAACACACTGACTGTAAGACATATTCCAGGGAAGTATTCTTGAGTAACACCAATTTACAGCATATTTGAAGAGATCCCTAATTGAGAGAGAGGGCATAAGCAAGTCAGCCATCCCAAACTAGAGTCAAGGTTAATTATACTCCTCTACCACACAGTTGCTGTGAATATGAATTCTCAACTGACTCTTGGTTGAAAGGTCATTTGTTCCATCTGTATTTTTAGTGAAGTCAATTCATGTTGACTACTACAATTTTGACTCTGAAGATGTATTTAGTGTATTCATTTAAGCAACAATAAATGACTGAAAATAATTTTAAGTGATTGAGGAAAAAGGCACTACTTGGTTTGATTCGCAAATAAAGTTCATCAAGTTTTTCTAATTTTTGTTTGAATACAACAATTATTACAGAGACAACATAAATGGAAATTATTTGGTTTTCCTTTTTTAACTAACTTAACAATTTTATAGAGTATCTAGGAATTACTCTAATTTTTTTTAATGTTTATTCTTGAGACAGAGAGATAGAGTGCAAGCACGGGAGGAGCAGAGAGAGAGAGGCAGACACAGACCTGAAACAGCCTACAGGCTTCCAGCTGTCAGCACAGAGCCTGACGTGACACTTGAACTCACGGACCTTGAGATCATGATCTTAGCTGAAGTCAGACACTTAACTGACTGGGCCACCCAGAGGCCCCTCTAGAAATTATTCTAGGCATGGCATACACAGCAATAAACCAGACAGTTGGTGTCCCTATTCTCATTGAAATGCAGAGGTAAATAAGGAGATAAGTGAATAAGATGACTCAGGTAATGATAAACACTGTGAGAAAGTAAAATGGAGTGTGGAACAGAAGACAACTAGAAAGCATCCTTCAGACTAGAGGGCAGGGGTGGTACATCCTATCTGAAAAGATAACTTTGAAAGACCACGTATTTATTTAAAGACTGTGAACAGAACACTTCAAGAAGAAAGCAAATGCAAAAGCCCTGGAGTAAAACTGAATTTGACTTATTTAAGGGGGAAAGGTCACTGCCACTTATTAGAGAATGAAAGCCTTCTGTTGATAAACCAATTACTGATATGCTTCTCAATGTGCCCTTTATGAACTGTGATGCAACTAGAATTTGCAGCAATAAAACTTTCAACAATCTGTAAAGATACTTAGAATGACAAAATAATAGATCTTCTCAAACCCCCCAAATATCTTAAAATGAAGTATGACAGACGCTTCAAATATATTTTCAAAAATCTTGTAAAATCTATGTATCTAATTGCTTTTCAAATGTTGTCAACGGGGTGCCTGGGTGGCTCAGTCAGCTGAGTGTCTGACTTCAGCTCAGGTCATGATCCCACAGTTTGTGGGTTCAAGCCCCACATCAGGCTCTGTGCTGACAGCTCAGAGCCTGGAGCCTGCTTCACATTCTGTGTCTCCCTCTCTTCCTGCCTCTCCCCCACTCACGCTCTGTCTCTCTCACTCTCAAAAATAAATAAACATTTAAAACAAAAAATGCTGTCAAGGAAGAAAGTACTCTTCAATGAATAAACAGACCACGTGAAGATGGTAATTCAAAAACTTAACTAATGAAATGTTTTGCCACACAGATCAAATCAACTAATCACAAATACTTATATTTCTTTAAATATTTTTGGTTATCATTAAAACTTGAAAAGCAGTGATATACTGAAGTCCCCTCTTAAAAAACAGTTCTGAAATATTTGTGATGTTATTCTTTATAGAAGACATCCCATTGTACTATGACCAAAAAGCTTCGGCAAACATAACTGGCAGGTATACTGGTTGAAGCTAAAACTAAAAATAAGTTACCAGCTACCCAATGTTTTGGAAGTAAAAATACAGCACTTAAAAGAGGTTTTAAACAGTCCAAACAGTAAATTCTGTTACAAACAATGCCCTAAAGCCATGAATGTCTAGAATACTCAGTAAAAAACAGGCATAAGTACATGCATTTTCTCGTTCTTACTGAAGACCACTATCCAGAAGTAAAGTTCCATGGTGAGCAACCTTTTTCCATGAGAGTCACTTCAGGGAAGAAAAAGAGAATTGTATAATCTCCATGTTTAAATAAGAAAAAAGATACTTTTATCGTCATGAATTGTAATATCTGCAATTGCACTTAAACCTTATTTTATTATTTCCCAGTTGCCAAAGAGGTTTTTGTTTGCCTAATGATCTCAGACACCATACAGCAATGATGGTGACAGAAAGCTGCATCTCAAATAGGTTTAGCATGAGTTGATCTCCTACTACTGGGAAGAAGAGTTTTAAGAAACTTGAAGTAAACAGAAACTGGAATCAGAATTGCACACCACAGACCAGAGATGAAAAACGACCATCTGTTAAGAGATTATTAAGGCCTAAGAAAGGAGGAAGGGGGTTACTATCTATGAGGACAGAGAGAACCAGAGGCAATCTAAGAGGGTTCCAGAGAACTTGGCAGTCCTGAGATACATACCATGTGAAAAACTTTCCACTTTCAATTTGCTAAACAGACAGGAGGAAACTTTTTTTTTTAAACAGAAGTATGGAATAAGAAGCACTCATTAAGGGGCGCCTGGGTGGCTTAGTCGGTTAAGCGTCCGACTTTCGCTTAGGTCATGATCTCGCGGTTCGTGGGTTCGAGCCCCGCGTCGGGCTCTGTGCTGACTGCCAGCTCGGAGCCTGGAGCCTGTTTCAGTCTATGACTCCCTCTCTCTCTGACCCTCCCCTGCTCACGCTGTCTCTCTCTCTCTCCTAGAAATAAAAACATTAAAAAAAAAAAAACAAAAAAAGAAGCACTCATTAAGACTTTCCAGATCCTGAGGTGCCTGGGGTGGCTCAGTTGGTTAAGTGTCCAACTCTGGATTCTGGCTCAGGTCATCTCATGGTTTGTGTGTTCAGGCCCCACATCCAGCTCTATTCTACCAACATGTATCCTACTTGGGATTCTCTTTCTCTGCCTCTCCCCTACTCGTGCTCGCACTCTCTTTCAAAATAAACAAATAAACTTAAAAAAAAAATACTTTCTAGATCTCTTTTTGCTCTTTTGCTCCAAGATTCAAATGCCATATAGAT
This sequence comes from Hyaena hyaena, assembly GCF_003009895.1. Lineage (NCBI taxonomy): Eukaryota > Metazoa > Chordata > Mammalia > Carnivora > Hyaenidae > Hyaena > Hyaena hyaena. Next base: position 266,649 of record NW_024080666.1, read on the forward strand.
GACAAGCCTGCAGGTTCTCAAAACTAGTATTAACAGCAGGATGTAATTACTCAGTTTAGAGAGAGGTTTCTTAATGTCCCAACAACTCCTACAAGAGGGGGTGGGATTGTTAATGTGCTTGCTCATTTGCTACTTTTAGCTTCTTGTTGCTGAATTAGTGAAGTTGAGCTGGTCTCAGGAAGCCTATGGGTGGCTTATTACTGTTGAGAGAAAAGGTATGTATGTATGTATGTATTGTTTATTTATTCGAGAGAGAGAGACAGAGAGACAGAGAGAGAGAGAGACAGCACGACTGGGGTAGGAGCAGAGAGAGAGGGAGACACAGAATCCGAAGCAGGCTCCAAGCTCTGAGCTGTCAGCACAAAGCCCGACACGGGGCTCAAACCCACAAACTGTGAGATCATGACCTGAGCCAAAGTTGGATGCTTAACCAACTGAACCACCAAGGCACCCCAGAGAAAAGGTTTTTAAAAGACCTGAGTTAACAACTTGAATTTTTTTTTAACAATATAAGAACTTAGCTAAATATTTTTTATAATGGAGAAATGTATTATAAAGCACAGCTTAGCAAACAATTACTCAATTACACTGGGAAATATAAGTCTCCAGACATTACCTTCCATTTCTGAAATATAGTAATTCAAGAAGTCAAAAACTTGGTTAAAGTGTTCAAGAGACTATTATGAATTATTTTATTATTTAGATCTGAATGAGATGCCCTAGGAGAATCTTTTATCTATACATAAAGATACTCTCTTGAATGGTAGACATTCCCAAAGCACTAAAATACAACCTGAATTTGGAAATCTGTCAATTTTGAATCCATTTGGAATTATCAAAACAACCCAAAGACACTGAGGAAACTCACTTTAATTTGCAATCAATATTTAATTTGATGAATACATCTCAGCTTTAAGAAAAAGCAAAAAGTTAATCCATTTTTTTTTTAAATTTTTTTTAACTTAGTTATCAAAGTCAAAGCATAAAATATATGGCCTACCTGAAATCCTTAATACCAAGGTAATGACCAATACTAATTATTTTCATTTTCTACAATTTATATTACCTCTATTTCTGAAAACATTTATGTAACTGTCCTCAAAAATAATTTCTCAGGGTTCCTGGGTGGCTCAGTCGGTTAAGCGTCCAACTCAGCTCAGGCCAAGTTCTCACAGCTCATGAGTTCACAGCCAGTGTTGGGCTCTGTGCTGACAGCTCAGAGCCTGGAGCCTGCTTCGGATTCTGTATCTCCCTTACTCTCTGCCCCTCCCCAGCTCATGCTCTGTCTCTCAAAACTAAACATTAAAAAAAAATTTTAATAAAGAAAAATCATTTCTCAAAATAGATTCACTACATTTATTATTGATGATTTTTAATTATTTAAAATATTTTATATATTCAGAGGTATATGCTTATTTCCCCTCTTTAAGGTCCTAAGTCTGGGATAGAATATTTTCCCAATCAAACCTGAAATGGCCACATTAACCACACACCTAAAACGAGCATTACTTTGCTTTCTGTTCTGTGTTTTTTTTTTTCAAATGTTTATTTATTTTTGAGAGAGAGGGAGAGACAGAGCGTGAGCAGGGGAGGGGCAGAGAGAGAGGGAGACACAGAATCAGAAGCAGCTCCAGGCTCTGATCTGTCAGCACAGAGCCTGATGCAGGACTCAAGCCCACCAACCATGAGATCATGACCTGAGCTGAAGCTGGACACTCAACCAACTGAGCCACCTGGGCTTCCCACTTTGCTTTCTATTTATTTGTTCATGAGTCAAGGATAACAGAGTAGTGAACTAACTGTAATCTGACAGAATTAAAAGTACTAGGTAGCAGAGGACATAAGGATTAGGAAAGGCTTCCCAAAAGGGGTATACTCCAGCTGGATCCTAAAAAGAGTTTGCACAGGGGCACCTGGGAGGTTCAGGGTGTTGAGCATCTGACTCTTGATTTCGATTCAGGTCATGATCTCATGGTTCAGGGTAATGAGCTCCGCACTGGGCTACATGCTAACAACTCGAAGCCTATTTGGGATTATCTCTCTCCCTTGCTCTCTGCCCCTCCCTGACCCGTGCTCTCTCTCAAAATAATAAACGTTAAAAAAAAAAAAAAAAAAAGGAATTTGCCATATTTAGGAGCTGAGGTGTGTGTGGGTGGGCATCAAGATGGCCCCCAAGGATTCTCACCTCCTGGTATTCACATCCTTGTGTTGTCCCCTCCGCACAAAATAGGCTCTTACAGAAATTATGACATGACTTTTGATACTGTCTTTTTAAAAAATTTTAAGTTTATTTATTTATTTTGAGAGAGAGTGTGAACACGGTAGGGGCAGAGAAAGGGGAGAGAGAGAATCTCAAGCAGGCTCCCCACTTGTCAGCGCAGAACCCGATGTGGGACTCAAACTCATGAACTGTGAGATCATGACCTGAGATAAAATCAAGAGTCATACACTTAGCCAACTAAGCCACCCAGGTGCCCCCAATGCTAAATCTTAAAAGACCCTGAGGCTCTGTCTTGCCTTCGCTTGATCACTTACTCTGGGGGGAAGTTAGCTATCATGTGAAGACACTCGAGAAGCTCCATGCAGAGAGAAACTGAAGCTTCCTGCTGATAATAACATTAACTTGCCAGCTACATAGATGAACCACCCAGAAAGTGAACCTTCCAGCCCTGGAAAATCCTTCAGATGATAGCAACCCAAGCCAACATCCTGACTGCAAGCTCATGCAACTCTAAGGCAGAGCAAACCAACCAAACCATTCCCAGATCCCTGGCCCACAGAAACTAAGTATAATAAATGATTACTACCGGTTTACCCAGCTAACTTTGGGGAGTAGTATGTTGCAGAACAACAGGTAACTAATATATAGTGCAAGACATAGGACAACAGCATGTACAAAAGCAGCACAGAGGAATGATAGCTGAGCAAGCCTGCGTATGCGGTTCAGGATGGCTAAAGCATAAAGAGACAAGGCTAGAAAAGTACACATGGACCAGGATCAGAGACTGTTTTCTACCCAGCTAAGGAATTTCGACTTCATCCTTTGGCCAAACAATGAACAGGGAAATCAATGCAAGTTCTTCAGCAGAGAAATAACTGGATTCAAAATTTAAAAGAAATACTGAATAAAAGTAGAGATTAAACTATGACTACAAATCTTCCCAACAGGGAGACCAGTTAAAATAATAGGAGTAATGAAGATAACAGTTGTCAGGTAAACGCCTCTGGGGCCTTTGAGTATTCATAGCCAAAGAGTTCACTGCCATCTGGGTTGTAACCAGCTGACTCCACTACATGTGTATGTGCAGAGTTGATCTTCTCCCAACCACTTGGGCAGAGACCTTTCATAATAATTCTTACCATTAAGTCATTTCCTAGTGTACTCAAGACAGAAGCTTTAATACCAATGTGGGGTGTTCCAGATGTATATCCTCATAACTAGTTAATGTTAGTCCCTAACCACCAGGAGCTGTTAGACCTCAACATCAGTTCCATCACGAGAAGGAAAGAAATCTATCAAGAAGCCAAAAGCAATTGCTGAATCCAAAAGAGTCCAAATAACCAGCCACCATTTCTAACCCACCTCACCATCCCTTTCAGAGTAGGTCTTTGTTCTGAGCTCTGGTTACCCTCCTTCCTGCAGACCACCTTCCACTAAGCCATATGGACACTGAGGCTCCGCAAAATCCTAGGGATCACTAATGCCTTTCAATGATGCTTCACTGAAGCCAGCAAAAATTCTCATTCTTAAGACTCTAGGTTTTCCCCTCTCATCACAATATATTTATTCATAACAACTTAAGAGTCTGATATAATGATTTCATTTATATAATTTTAAAAACAAGTAAAATCAATCTACCAGACTGTCTAGGGATGCATTCATCACTTGCAAAAAGGAAAAAAAAAAAAAAGCAGTATCCACAAAAAGGAATATAATGCTGATCTCTAGGGATAAAAAGAAAAGTTTTTGATTGAAAACAAAATGCATGGGGTAGGAAGTTTTCTAGGAATGTTGTTTCAGTTCTTAATCTGGGTGGTGGTTACCTAGGTGTTGGTGTTAATATTATTCATGAGACTGTATATATACTTTTTTTATATATTTTCCTCTATAGTATATTTCTCAATAAAAATGTTTATAAAAAGGGAAGGTTCCTTAACCCATAAAAAATGTTCAATAAATATAAAAATAACATATAGAAAATCCACTGAAGAGGATAATTTAACTAGTGTATATGTATGGTTAAAAAGTACTTCTGCCCTGCAAGTAGCATTTTTCTTCTAATCAAAACCAGTATCATTTGCCTCCTAAATCAGCAAAAAGACTACTGAACTATCATACCTATGCTGGCAAGCATGGTAAGTAAAACTGGTTCTCATACTCTGATGCAATCTCTATAAAGCAATTTGGCTTTTTGATTCAGAAACTCTTCAAATTTCTTAAACTAAAACATGAGAAGTGTTATAAGCTTGAACATCTTACCCTCAATGGCTTTTTTTTTTAACAGCTAGAAGAAAAAGTAGAACCAACATAAAAAATAACAAACAGAACATTGTTTAAGAAAATTATGTAGATTTATTTGAAGAACTGTAAGTTATCCTTTAAATTGATCACTATGGTTATTGTAGTTTTATATTTTTTAATTTTATTGGAAATATATGCTGATGTATTTATATATGAAACAATTTTATAGGCTTTCCTTCAAAATAATAGGTGAGGGTATGAATGAGACCAGACTGGTCCTTAGTTGATAATGGCTGAAACTGAGGGATGAGTACAATGGAGGGGGGGGGGGGGGGGGGGGGGGTGGAGGGGGGGGTGTGCTCTATGATATATGGTATACGTTTGAAATTCTTCATATTACTTTTAATTAGGAGAAAAATTAAGCTATGAATTTTATTTGCATCTTTGTAATCTAAGAAAAACAGATAGTAAGGGATAGAGGAAAAAAATCAAAATGCTATGTTTATGTTAAGAAGCCTTCAGTATTTTCAGTATTTTATTTTACTTAAACTTTCTCTTTTTTACTTCTACAGTTTAAAAGATATATTCAAATCTGAACTGAGGAAATCTATTCAGCTATTTACTCCTTTGAACATAATTTAATCAAAAAGTTTCTAACAATTCCAGTTAATCAAAAATTCCTGAATCTATCTTCTAAAACAGACACAGTGAATTATTTTTATTTTCAGCATTCACTTTACATTTTTTCCTGGCTTTTTAAACTACAGTTTTATAGCTGTTCTATTTTGAAACCTAGTTTTCTTCTGCTGCATATTTATGTATTCAATGCTAAAACCAGCATTTTGGTACTTCATATTTTAGCTGAAAAAACAGTTCTTGTCTTTTCTTTCAGTTAAAAAGTATCAAATAGCTTATGTGTGACTATATCTGCTACTCATAAACTGTTGATTAGCTAATACCAGAGGGACTATACTACTTACTAAAAAGTGAGGTTACTGTGTAACTATACTAAAACCTGTGTGTGTGTGTTTTCAGTACTATAAAAAAAATCTAAATGTAGGGAATCATTGTTGAAATACACTTACCAGGATGATTGGAAATGGGAGGCTGGAATGCAAGCTCATTGTGAACTGGCCCTAAAGAGAAGACAATAAAAATCTCATTTTTATTTATTAAAAGTTTCCAATGCTAAAACTTTTAATAAACCTTACTTTAAACATAACTATCATACCTTAGGAGTGGTTTAGATCAAGCTTATTCAATGTCTAAAAATTTAAAAGCTTAGTTTAGATTACTGTTTATAAGCAAATACTCTCAAGTTACTTTTGTGGATATTTAATAGCTAACATTTTAATGCTATGTGCCAAGTGCTGTTAAGCAATTTACAATAATTGTACATGCAAAATTTAATGTAAATTATAAATGAATTATTCATGTAAGGTGATCAAGTATAATTTACAACACAATATACAACAATAACTCAAATTATTAGGTCCATTCTAAGACCAAATGTTTAAGTTTATTAAATTAAGGATATTTACATGATGGAACAGTAGCATAATTGAGAGGTTACTAAGTGTTAAAACTTTGTGCTAACCCCTTCACATGAATTATTCCATTTACTTCTTACAACACTCCTTGAGACAGACACTACTATTACCCTTAAAGCTTAGTTAGTAGAGGTTATATAACTTGCCAATGGTCACCCAGCCAGTTAAGGGTCCAAACTCAGCACCTTAACCACTATGCTGCCAAGAAGCCACAAAAAATTATGGAAAGATATGGAAAATAGTAACATAATTGAAAAAAAAGCAAGATACAACAATATATACATAGTACAACCCTTTCTTTCCCAAATGTATAGAACCCATTTATAAGACTAGAAGAAAAAAATATGACAAAATATTAGAAGTGGATATCTCTGGGTAATTTTTCTTTTCTTATTTACACTTTTCTCTATTTTCCAAGTTTTCTTTGGTACTACTGACCTTATAATGGAGGAAAAGGAATTTAATACATAAAAAAAATTCATGCTCTTGATTTGACTAAGCCAAATGAACAATGTTCCTACTCTGTCTGAAACTACAAGCTATGATAATTAGTAGAGCATCCCTCCAAATCAAGCCTGACAGAGTAATGACAAAGTCAACACCTAAGTGTCTACAGTTTGCTGAATACTATGATGAGGGAAACCTTGAGATCTTGCGACTCAAGGGATTTCAATCCACTTAGGGTGGATATACAGATATACATGAGATCTAAGACCATATACAAAGTAAACAAACAAATGAATGGAAATCAATGTGATGTTAATGAAACATTAGCAACAGAGAAATAAATTTAGTAAACATTACTCCTCTGAAACAAAGGTGTGATAACAAAACCATGAAAAGTAAATAATACTGTTTTTACCAAAAATGCTGAAAAGTAGTAATCACTTAATGAAACTAAATTGTAAGATGAATAAAAGATGTAAAAACATTAAAAAAAAATAGAAAGAAAACAAGTTCTCAAAAAGAAAAGGCCCTTACAACAAAAACAAGAGCTTACAGTAATGTCCGGGATGGGGCGGCATAGGCGGGTGGTGCTGAAGATGGCCGTTTTGGTGGTGAGGCAAATTAGGTGTGTATGGTGCAGTCCTACTTCCAGTCCAGGTGGTAGTGCTGTCTAAAAATTAAGGCCCACATGGATTAATTTGCTTTTATAAAGTCTGCCTATTTTTTTCTCAACTACGTAAAAGATTTTAAAAAGCATGTACATACTATGATGGTAAGTAGCTGGCTGACCAGTAAATCCATTCTGCTGCTGTCCTGGCTGAGGCCCTGAAGCTATCTGCAACAATCCTTCACTATGGCTGCCTGCCAGTATACTGGCAGGCTGACCTAGAGGAACAAGAAGACATTAAAATTTTTAGATGCAACCCTATGTTTTTATACAGCAAATGAAGGACCAACTATATCTGATAATCGAGACTATAAAGATGGGCAAAAAGTGGAACTAGTCCATGGTCTATCAAATAACAAACCCTGAAGTCATCTGTGATGGCAAACCTTAACTTGAAAAAGTTGGAAGTTATTCACCTTAAGTAATGTCTAGCTAATTTTAGAGGACTTTTCCTTCATTAATATTCTTCACATTCCAGCAAAATCCCACTATATGTATAGCCTATCATAGTAACTTCAGAAGCACATCAGGTCATCCCTGGCCATGCCATCTAGCTCTAGACCCTTCTGATTAGGACTCCAAAAGTCCAGGCTCAAGAAAATGCTGAAAACTAGATATTCATTATTATCAGCACTGGTACTGGTAATGGTAAAATGCTAGGGTTTGATAAAAGAAAAGCAGAGCAGGCAAATATTTTAAATGGAATGTGATGGGTAAGGTGAAGTTTAGAAAAGTTCAAGCTCCACTGTTCCATCAATAGAGCATTGCTAGGAAAAAAAAAAACAGAAACAAAAAACCCCCACAAAACAAACAAAAAAAAAACGAAAAACAAAAAACCACAACAACAAACTCTAAGTCTACTTTGAAATTTTTTCATGTACTTTTAAAAACCAAAAATCATCTCTTTCCAAGAACACTACCATATTCCTGGATTTACAAGAAATTAGTTACCATTCCTATATGTAATACCAGGAGGATTAAGACTCCTCTGGCTTCTATCCTATTCAAAACCATTCCATAATATTGCTTACTGACCTACATTTTTTTAAAGATTGTATTAATTTTTTTTTTTAAAGTAATCTCTACCCTCAACGTGGGGCTCAAACCCACAACTCCAAGATCAAGAGTTGCATGCCCCACCATCCAGGCCAGCCAGGTGCCCCAATGACCTACATTTTTAATGTCTTTTTTTTTTTTAAGTGGAAAATGCTTGATTTCTTCAAGCAAGCATTAATGAAGTCAACTGTTTATCCCATTTGGAAAGCAATGCAATTTCATAATTGTTACCACTGGCATCACTTCAGTCTTTTCTCATCTAAATGGGAATATAATCAAGATACACAAACGACACCATTGATCAAAGTATCAAGGAAAAGGAACATTTTTCTCCTCTCTACAAATCACATCTCCTTAGGGCTAGGATTATAAAATTAAAAGCTAAAGAGATTATTTCAATATTCCCAAATTATTTAAAGATGATGTTTTTAGCAACCTCCCTCCCTACTCATCCCAAAAAATTATTTCCAAGTTATCTGCAAATGTTAATGACATTTTTACTCTTGCTTTTAACAACTGTACATGCCACAGATTCTTAGCTAACTTACACAAGTGTCCCTATATAGGAGAAATGAGGTTATTTTAATTTACAGATACTTAAAAAAAAAACCTGAAGATATTCAAGTGCCAAATGAACACAGGTTATTATCCATACTGAGTATTTCTATCACACAATTCCAAGTATATAAGATGAAATTAAATAATACAACTAAATAAGCTTATTTGAAATAGTTGTCTTTTTTTTTTTTAAGTTTATTTTTGAGAGAGAGAGCGAGCGAGCACAGTGGGGAATGAGCAGAGAGAGCAAGGGACAGAGAGAGAATCCCAAGCAGGCTCCACACCACCAGTGCAGAGCCCGATGCAAGGCTCAACCCCACAAACTGTGAGATCATGCCTTGAGCTGAAGTTGGACGCTTAACCAACTGAGTCACCCTGGAGAAATAGTCTTCCAATTCCCCCTATTTTGTCAAATTTCTTTTCTTTTAACTCTATCAACACACTTTTTGAGATCTACAAGAACATTTTGCAACAAATTCTTAAAAAAAAATCACTATTGAATTGTGAAAATATATCCAAAAAATACCAAGAAAAACTATCCGTGTTTCATTCATATCACTTTTCCTGGTTTTCAATAGACTTGGCTCTAGGAAACAGAAGAGTTAGTCAAAGGCACTTTAGCAAGCATCAACAAAGGCATGCAAATTTAATCTGCAGATAATATCGATAAAAATAAGTGGCTGTACTCTATCACTAATCTGTGCTTGGGTGGCTGTAATGTGCTTTCTTTTATTATCTACCCCTGACTGCTCTGTCAACTATATTCCCAAACTGGTAAATAAAGAATAGACAGACAATAGTGCTAAGTGATGAAGAGGGTTCAGGTTCTAAAGTATGTGCTTAAGCTATACAATCCACTTAGAATATGCTGTCGATGGTGAGACTGTCATCTCAGGTAGCAAATCCAAAATATATTGCTACATATATTTTGGTGAAGAGGTAAAATGAATTAAAGGGGGGATGTTTGGGGCGCTGGGTGGCTCAGTTGGTTAAGCGTCCGACTTCGGCTCAGGTCATTATCTCACAGTTCGTGGGTTCGAGTCCCATGTCGGGCTCTGTGATGACAGCTAGCTCAGAGCCAGGAGCCTGCTTCAGATTCTGTATCTCCCTCTCTCTCTGACCCTCTCCTGCTCACGCTGTCTCTCTCGCTCTCTCTCAGAAATAAATAAAACATTAAAAAACAAATTTTTTAAAAAAATAAAGGGAGGATGTTTGGTACACTTTACTTGTAAACTCAATTATAGAAATCAGTCCTCCATTTATTCCAAAGATCAAATTTCTATTTTGAATCTCATTTGATATCAAACAGAATAATGCTTCCTTTGGTGACAGCGAACAAAGTATTAGTCAAGATCTATCAACAATCTACTGCTGATGTGGGCTTAGATACACTCTCCTTAGCAACCAGGTGCAAATAACACCATACACATACCAAGAACCTGCTCTCTAATTAGCTTACAAAAAAAAAAGTGACTCCACTTGCCAACAGCAAACCATGCAACATTTGGTGACTGTGAAAATAAACACCGATAATGATCTCGCGGTTCGTGGGTTCGAGCCCTGCGTCGAGCTCTGTGCTGACTGCCAGCTCAGAGCCTGGAGCCTGTTTCAGAGTCTGTGACTCCCTCTCTCTCTGACCCTCCCCTGCTCACGCTGTCTCTCTCTCTCTCTCCTAGAAATAAATAAAACATTAAAAAAAAAATTTTAAATAAACACCAATATTAACAGAACATCATTATTGCCTTGATCAGGCCTAAGAAAAGATAAACCTGATATCCCTCTGCCTCTATAATGTAGCAGAGAAGATGGTATCTCTATCATGAGAAGAGCCTTTTAGAAAAAATTTGTTAAAAAAAAAACAACAGATGCATAGAATTTAGCTTTACTTCAAAACTGACTAAAATATATAATGTCTATCTTAAGGGATATATGTTGTAAACAAATTTATCAAGATCCTTTTATCTAAATTTGCTCAATGGGAGTCTGAAATGACTATTATAAAGTAATATTCTGCCAGATAAAGCAAAATAAAAACTCTGATTAAAGTAAAGCTTGCAATTCCATGAACAGAAATATTTATAAAAACCTTGGTCCCAAACTACTTGTTAACTACCCAAACACTTCTCTAAAACATATCTGAAAGCTCACAACAGTTCTTATTTCTGCATGTGATAGTAGAGGCAGTACAAATTAGGCCATTAATTTAAATCATTATTATAATCAAAGTTATTACTTAAATTCCAAGTTGACTGTACACCAATATAAAATCACTTAAGTAAGGGAGTCAGAGTGGCTCAGTCGGTTAAGTGTCCGACTTCACCTCAAGTCACTATCTCGCAGTTTGTGAGTTCGGCTCAGATCACAATGTCGAGGTTCATGAGTTTGACCCCTGTTGGGCTTTCTGGGGTCAGCACAGAGCCCGCATCAGATCCTCTGTACCCTTCTCTCTTTGCCCCTCTACTGCTCACACTCTCTCTCAAAAATAAACATTAAAAAAAAAAATTTAAGTCAATTATAAAATTACAAACACCATTTTTTCTAGAACCAACTGAAAGAACTTTTTAAGACTTTTTTCCTTTAAAAGATACCACAGTACTTTTAATTTTTACTTGGGAGTTTCCTCCAAGTGATGCATATAAATATTAAATAGGGAAAATCAACTTGCTGACTACACTGGATTCTACTACTCACTTGTGGAAGCCACAGGAATGTTGGGAAAGTTGGTGGTGCTGGTGGCATTAGACTCAGATGGAGCTAGCAGAGCTGGGGTGCTGTAGGTCTCCGTTGAGGCACGATTACTTGGTGGATGCTGGATGGTTTGAATTGAATGACCTTCAGTGGATAATGATGGCTGTCCTTCAAAGTCATGAACATATTCATCCTTCACCAACATACTTGGTGGAGCTATATAAAAAACACATTGAAAATTTTATAAGCTTCTGTTACCAGAAAAACAGTGTTGTATTATAATAACATCTAAAATCAACTATAACGTAAAATAACTAACTCAGAATTTTTTCATAATATTTGAAAATACTACTTTATCAGCAAAAACTGTATATTTAGAAGTAGTGACATCAGATATATTTTATCAAATCAATCTGACAGACCCCGCCCCCTGAAATTTCAAGATAGACTATACTCCAACAACTTCCAACAATGGTCCTGAAGAGGTATTCCTTAGTTTATTGATTAACCTAGAAGTAATAATTATCTTAAACATATGAGTTAGATGAAAAGCAAATGACTGGGGAAAATGTTTATCCAGATGAGAAGATCAAACTGAGATCAAGTACTTAGCTATATCTTTTTGCTAACTTCTCACTGTAGAAATGAGTGGGATCTGATAGCTATCCAATTCCAGGATTTACATTTATTGTTAAGTGACATACTTTCAAAGTGAAATGTATTGAATGTCCCCTACAGGGTTAGAACCAAAAAGAAAACTCCTAAACGGTAAGTCAAACTGAAATTTTCTTCTAGAAATCCAAATCAAATAATGCTGTTTGATAAATACATGGTATGAAAAAACAATAATCAACATCTTTCACCTATGTGGTTACACCTCAAGCAAACCTAGACTCTAGTTGATACAACACCACTTTTCCTTTAACAAATTAGGTAACAACTGCCTTTGTTTTAAAGAAAAAAAGAAAACTTAAGACTGCACCAATAATGTAAACTCTTCTCTGCCAAGAACCTCCCTATTTTGGTTTAGGCTATTTTGTGGGGCTATGCTTTTTCTCTTTAGCAAACAACCCTTGACTACTTCTAAACTAAAACTACCCCAGAATTTTACATCCCAATGAATTCTAATAGTAGGTTCTCTTAAAACAATTAGCAGTCCACAAAAAGACATTCTCTTTTCCATTAAGAATCAACATCTAGCACCCTTTATGTTTCCCTTATGTCAGCTTTTGAAAAAATGGATTATACAAAAATACCAATTAGTTATATGGCCTTTTTTTTTAAGTAGGTTCCATGCCCAGCATGGGGCTTGAACTCATGAACCTGAAATCAAGAGTTGCATTATTTACTGACAGCCAAATTGGTGCTCCAACACGACCTTTTTTAAAAATTGAGAATATTTAAAAGAATAATCCATTGTTCAAATTTCTATGTACAATCCCTTAAAGTGCTTTTTCATGCATCAAAAGTCATGAAGACACTGCTATATTTAAGACCAATAAATTCCATTCCAAAAATTTTTTCTTCAAAAAATTCTAGGGAGGGGTGCCTGAGTGGCTCAGTCAGTTAAATGTCTGACTCTTGGGTTTATGCTCAGGTCATAATCTCACAGTGTGTGGGCTTGAGCCCCACCTCTGGGATTCATTCTCCCTCTCTCTCACTTCTGCCCCTCCCCTGCTTTTATAAGCTTGCTCTCTCAAAAGAGACAAACATTGAAAAGAATAAAATTTAAATTAAAAACATTTTTAAAAATAAAAAAATTCTATGGAAACAAAAAGATAACCAAAAGGATGCTAACCACATCACTATATATCAGTAAAAAAAGAAAAAACTGGACCCAACCATTCATCACTAATGTTGGCTAAATCATAAAAATACAAGAAAAAATCATGTGGGACACAAACTATTACTGTATTTATTCAATCTTTTTAAAAAAATTACATTATTCAACAAAGTTCTATAATTGTCTTCATATAGATCCTGACATCTCTAATTCCTGGACATCTTAGGGTTTTGTTGTTAAACTGACTAGGATCTTTTTATCAGATACTGGTATTACTAGTACATAAGGAGAAAGCTATGGATCTGAGGAAACAGTTGGTCAACTTGATACTCCTCACGTTTGCTTTTCAATGGACTCTCTGGCTTAATGTGCAATTGTAACAATTAAATTCTACTTTATGCTTTGTAATATTTTTTTGCCTAATACACTGACTAAACCTTCCCCAAATGTAAGCTTGAGACTTCTACCTGACTACAAGTCTCTTTCTCAAATAACTTAAACCACGTCCCTTAGGTAAAACTGTAGGTATCAAGGATAGATGTCTGCAATATACTTTTTGCAAAAGAAAAAAAGTAGGTTACAAAACACTATTGTACACTATGATCACATGCATGTTTACAAAAATCACATACTATAATCTAAAAAGCAAGGTCCAGAACAAGTGCACAATATGCTTTTTATTTCAGAAAGGAGGGAAATAATACATGTATTTTTGCATAAAGAAACCCTGGAAGGAAACACCAGAAACTAATAAAAGTGATTACCTGAGGTAGGGGGGAATGGGGGCAAGGGTGGGAGCACTTCTTTTCACTGTATACCTTTTTATAGTATTTGATTTATGGACCATGTATTGCCTATTCAAAAAAATAAAATTAAAAAACATATAGTATATATTTTTTAAGTCCAGAAAAACAGACACCAAACTATTATGGACTAGCATTCAACAGATTCATTCACTGAATAAATATTTATTGAGCACCTATGTTCCAGGTACTGTTCTAGCACTTGGGATACATTAATAAACAAAAGAAAAATCTCTACTCTCACAGAACTTACACTCTTTTGTAACATTTTCCTACTGTTTAAATATCTAATACTGAGTACACATTACTCTAGCTCCTCATAGCTATCTATCTTGATCTTCATCTAATCAAGTGTGGATAGTGCCACCTACCATGGAGGGATAATGGAAATGGTGCAACACTTGAATTCACTTGGCTCAGTACCTGACACAAATGTGTACTTAGTTAAGTGTTCGCTATGATGATTTCACTGGACTTTTAGTGCGGTCATACATGTAGTAACTGTAAAATGTCCTATGATGAGTAAGGAGTATGTATAAGGGACAGAAAAGCTGAAGCCACTAGGCGCACCTCAGACCACAGCACTTGTCTGATGCTACTGTTGCTGTCTCATTTACCTTTTCCTTCCTTCACTAGACTGTGAGCTAACTAGAGTGGAGAAAATATACCTTACTTATCCTATCATCCCTAGATCCTAACACAGTACCAAGCAATACATGCTCATTAAATATTTCTTAAAATGAATACGCAGACTGATGTGGTCATGGAAAGTTTCACAGGAAATAGGAGATAGGCTGGAAATGATTACCACCAAGATTCCAACTCAAAACTGAAGGAATTATCCCATTTTCTTAACTTTTTCTTTATCTGGCTTTATATTACTTCTTTGTCCAAATCTAGAAGGGACTGTGAAAAACTTGTTTTCTGGGGAAATCAGCCACTGCGCCTGGCCTTAACAAACCACCACTAGGGGGAAGTACAAGGCTAAAACAGCACTAGAGTCACTAAAATGAACTGATCACCCACACAATCCGACCATTAATAACAGCTACTGAAGACAGTTTTTTAGAATAAGGGAGGAGTGTGATGAGTCCTCAGAATTGGGTCTCCTCACAACCACCACCACTAAGGAAATTCTGATATAATTATCACTATAGTCTCCCAAACCCTAGCACTTTAATTCTCCAAACACATGGATGGAGAATGGTGAAAATCTGAAGGGTATTTACTTTCAAAGAAAATAAATGACATAATATCAAGGACTTTAATCAGTCTTAAAGGTACCCTTCCCAGACCACAACCACAGTACCAACTCACTATTCTCAGAAACCTCCTAACCACGAACAAGTGACAAAAGGTACTACAATTTTCCTCTGTTATTCGTGACACGGAAGAAAAATGGACAATAAAACAAATAGACCTTCATGCTCTTCCTAAATTTTGTTAAAGGTCAGATGGTAGTTCTGACCCACCCCTCAGGTTCTGCTGCCAGAAGTGTCAACCCATGGTTTCCCTCCAGAACAACAGCACACCTTTCTAAGATGACAGTGGTTCTTTATCAGAGTTCCTCTGCAAATTAGCTGGTTCCTACAAAAATTTTAGTTCATTAACATGTTCTAAGCAATAGCACTAAAGTTTTAACAGATCTCCGTTCTCAAATTTATTATACTAAAAAACAGAACAAAAAACAACCACCCACTGATTTCACTTCCCCACCTCAAAACTCTCCTTTTAAAAACAGAATTAGAGATTATCTATGAAAGTTAAAGTAGTCTTGTTTTATTGACTCAAAATGTAACAAGACTGAGGAAAATATTAATATATATAAAAATAAGTTAGGGAGAAACAAAGAAAAGTTAGAATATTGGTATTTTTAATGGATATGTTATACATGACTCCAAATTACCATACATTATAGGTATCTATAATCATTTAAACTGGTTCTGTGAGATTTTCTTCCAAAATAGGCTGTTTTTACCAATCCAAAAAATATTCTCTGTAAGTGGTGGTTCAAATCCAAAGAACTAACAGCCTATTTAAAATCAGTTTTAAATACTGATAAATGGCCGCCAAATCAACATTTCCAAAGCAATGACTATTTTTCTTGTTAACGTTACCAGCACGCACACAAACAAATTTTAGGTCAATAAAAAATAGAGGGGACAGAATAAAAGAAAACAGAGAAAGTTACAAGAAACAGATTACCTACCATTACTCTGCAATGTTAATCCTGAGAGATCTTAATTTTTCAAAGGGGAAAAGAAAATGAAACATTAATCATTACCATGAAAATATTTTCCACTGTATTTAAAATTACAAAATGTAATTTTACTTCATGAACTATTTCAATCCAAGAATAGTAGCATAAATACTATTTAAAACTGACAATACATAAACTATTCCATCTATAATGCCTTCCATCTCATTTTTCAAAAATAATGTTCTAAATGGGCTGAATATGAGCTATAGTGTATACTTAGCTTTAACTGTCAAAATACAAATCTGTTCTAAAGTTCAAATTTAAATATTTACATTTCATTAAAAATATGTGATTCTTTAATCTTGGTTGGCTATCCCCAAATTTATAATTTAACGTAGAAAAATTAAAACATTATTGAGATCTTAAGTCCTGGGCTATCTCGGAATTTATAATTTAACAAAGAAATTTCATATAAAGGGAGATCTTTTCCCTTTGTGCATCTAAGGATAAGAGCAAAGTCTACTTACCAATTCCAGGTGATACAACTCGTTCATAGTGATATGGATTTACACAGACACTATCACATTTTAAGTCAAATGCATACTGACAATATTTAACATGTTTGAGTTCGTTTTTGTGAAGATCAGGCCACCTCCAGAGACGGGCATATATCACATGAGGAAATCCTTTCCGACCAGCCACCTGGGAGATAAAAACAACCATTTACTGATCATCAGTTACGCGCCACACGTTAAATAAGGCACTTAATATATATTCTCATTTAATTCTTACAATCATACAAAGTCAGTATTATAACCCCCGTTTCATAAATGAGAAACATTTATTATGAACTAAAGTATTTCTTCAAGACCCGTGCTCAAGTTTTTAGAATGCAAAAAGAAAGTATGAGTTTGTTGACGTAACCATTCCTAAAATCTAGAAATAAACATTTTAAATCTAATGACATGAGATTTCTGTATGTTTCTTTAAAAATATGCAGCACAGGAGATATATGATGTAGTTCTATACAAAAAAACGTAATCAGTGAAAATGAAGGATTAAAAAATTATAATATATAAGCTTTTAATACTTAATTTTAAAGATATGCTTAAATTCTTTGAGTTTTTCATATAAAAGTACCAAATATACAGTATCAGATTTCTAAATTATAAAAGGACCAAATGTAACTCAGTTTTTTTAAATGTGCATATAATACCAAAAAAAGAAGAGAAATACCTACAAAGATGAATCCCAAAGTGCTAAAGGTATAGGGTTTCTTCCGCTTTTTATTTTTATTTTCCAAATTTTCTACTTGGAATTTTTTCTTATAACATTAAAAAACTTTTAAGATATATCTTTATCATATGGAAGGTCTAGTCTTCCATATAGTCCCATAATGCATATTGGTACAGGATGTACAGTATCTGAAGAAACGGAGCAAATATTAAATTATCCAATAGTAACTTAAGGGGAAGCAAGAATATTTTACTCTGCCATTACAAAACACATGGAAAAACTCTAAAACAAGACTAACCTGAAGCCTCCCATCCAATGTTCTCTGTATGGTAACACATTTGCTAGGATGAGCTCCATTTGTAGTTATAGCTGTTATTAAAGAATCCAGTTCATCTTTTTTCTCCTTCAGCTTCTTTACCAAACTTTCAATTGCTCTCTTTGCAAATGTTTCACTCTCTCCACCTTGTCTATGGCACATCAAACTATGTACAATGCTCAGACAGGCATCATTACTTGTTGGTGTATTTGTAATAGACATATTGTCCATTTGTTAAAGTTATTTCTTTTAAATCAAACAGGTCTCCAATTTCCGGAGAAATTTTGATCTTTTGGAGGCAGTGATAAACAATGGCTAACGTTGCAAGGAAAATTATTAGGCATGTGGTATTCAGGATAACCTAAAAAAGAAATGAGACATAGACATTAAAACACATTTCACAAAGTAGATTCAATTACTTGGGAAAAGATGGAGTTGCTCCAGTTAAGTCAAAGACTCAATGTACATAATTTAAATTTGGTACTCAGAGTTTTAAATAATGTAATTAAAATGTTGCTGTTTTTGACATTCAAAAAAATATTGAAGTTAGGCCTTCTCATTATTATAGGGGCATACGCAACCAAGTCTTGTGGACTGAACTAGTCACCCTAAAGCTAAATCTTAACATGACTTTTAAAAATGATTACTAATGAAGACCAGCACTTTAAAACACGCTTGATTGACTAGTTAAACCTAAATGTCTACCATAATATACATGAAAAATTTACCATTACCTGATACAAAATGCTGCTTATCAGTTAAAAACACCCATCTTTTGGTGTTGGGAGAACTGGACAGCAACATGCAGAAGAATGAAACTAGATCATTTTCTCACACCATGCACAAAAATCAACTCCAAATGGATAAAGGACCTGAACGTGAGACAGGAAACTATCAACACCCTAGAGGAGAAAGCAGGAAACAACCTCCTTGACCTCCACCGCAGCAACTTCTTACTTGACACATCCCCAAAAGCAAGGGAATCGAGAGCAAAAATAAACTGTTGGGACCTCATCAAGATTAAAAGCTTCTGCACAGCCAAGGAAACAACCCAGAAAATTAATAGGCAACCAACGGAATGGGAAAAGATAGTTGCAAATGA